>NC_055964.1:34438349-34610849 GCF_018492685.1 Alosa sapidissima | reverse complement strand
AGCTTGTGGTAGCCGGTGGAAGCCAACACGCAGCTTTTAATCAATATAAATGTGCCATATTTGCATAAACAAATGAATGAGACCTCGGAGACAACTTGATTGTGAGTTCGATTTGAGCTGTGAATTGGTGGGAACTGGTGATTTTCAAGACTCAGTGTTCCCGGTCGGAAGGCTAATTTGGAACGCACCCTGAAGTCGGAAGTATTGGTGGGAAGCCGAAAGTCGGGAAGAACCTCACTGTAAGTTATTGTTTTAACTGTTATAGATATACTCCTGTTTTATTTCTATGAGAATAAATCAGTCGTACATCGTAGTCTACAGTCTCACTTTAGTGGCAGGCACGCTTTTAATACGTTGTTACCAACTGGTGTTACAGGCTAGCAGACCCAAACTCGATTTCCCACCCACCCAACCCCTTGAAAGTGGAAAATCCGATTTAAAAAAAGTGAAATTAGCCTAAAACACCGGTAAATTATTGTAAAATCGTTGATATTTTTGCCCATGTTAATTGTTTTTGATACATGTGGCATATCTGTGACAAACGTTAGCTTTTAAACATGGACTGTTTTGTCCGGAAAATACATCAATGAAATTAACTTTCCCATAGCTCTACAGCTGTGATGTTAACTGTGTGTGTGTGTGTGTGTGTGTGTGTGTGTTTGGTTGTTTGTTTGTCTGTTCCCCAGAGGGGCACTCCATCCCAGATTCTCATCCCTGAAGACAGCAGACCTCACCACACATTTGAACTAAGGGCCCAATCATGGCAAACCTGGTTGAAGCTGGAGAACTTCATTCATTGGGTAAGATGATAAGACAAGATAAAATAAGACTTTATTAATCCAAGAGAAAATAGATCATCCAGCAATAGAGATATGGAGCAAAAACATGAAAACTTTAATAATAGAAATAATTGTGAAAATGTATTAGGTCACAAAATTGCGAACATTTAGTAATCATAATATTAAAAATAGGAGTATTGTTAATAATGTACTGACTGCTAACCTGTTATTTTTTATGTGTGTTTTAGGCAGCTGTCAGGAGAACACTGATGCCACACTCAGCCAATCACAACCACCAGTGCCTACATTCAGCCAATCACAACCACCAGTGCTCACATTCAGCAAATCCACATTCAGCCAATCAGAACCACCCGTACCTTCATTAAGCCAATCAGAACCACCCGTGCCCATGCCACCAAATGAGAGCTTCACTGAAAGCCAAACCGTTTTTTTGATTGACCTGATGCGGCACCACATCTTCAACGAAGGGGAGGGTCTCCCGAAAACATTACACGAAATGAACACACGACTTAAATCCGCCAAGGGCAGCAAAAAACTGCTATGGGAAGACGCAGCGGAACAGTTGAGCAGCCATTTCACAGAGTCTTTCCTACCTCGAAGGGTGTGTAGGAAATGGAACACTCTTCTGGATGGATACACAAGGGCTAGATACAGTGTAAGAAATATGGGTAAGGACACCCGTTTTCAATTTTATTCAGAGATGGACGCGCTCTTGGAGGACCTCAAGGAGGAGGAACATGATGTGATCCTTCCTGATGTTATAACACCAGATGGACAAGGGTTGCGCTTACCTCCACCACAAGCCTCTCGTAGCAGCAGTGTCAAAGCGTCTGCTAAGTCTGCAAGCAGGGCTCCACACAGGAGGTCTACTCCATACACACCTCCCCTCAGGGCCCATTACAGCACGCCATTTCTACAGGCATCCCCAATTGTGCAGGTGAAAGAAAATGAGAGCTTCAGCAGGGCCCAAACGTTGTTTTTGATTGACCTGATGCGGCAGCACGTCATCACAGAGGGGGAAGGTCTCCCAAAGACCCTCGAAGAGATGAATGGACGACTCGAATCTGCCACGGCCGACAAGAAACGGTTGTGGGAAGACGCGGCCGAACAGCTGAGGAGCCATTTCCTGGAGTACTTCTACCCTGATAAGGTGGCCAGGAAATGGAGCAGTCTTGTTCAAGGATACAAAAACGTCCGAGACCGCGATAGACTCACAGGGCAGAGGAACAGCTTGCGCTTTCAATTTCACTCGGACATGGACGAGCTTCTGGAGGGGCATAACGAGGCCCTCCCTGTTGTCGTGGTGACAGACTGGCAAGGGGAACCCAAGTCTGAGGCACTAGAACCCAGCAGCAATGACACAGCAGTCGTAAACAATAATACAACAACAGGTTCGATAATAATAATAACAATCATTATCATAAAAATAGAAGTAATGTTATTAATGTACTGCCAGCTAACCTGTTATTATCATGTGTGTTTTAGGCAGCTGTCAGGAGAGCACTGATGCCACATTCAACCAGGAAAACACAGATGCCACACTCAGCCAATCAAAACCACCAATGCCTACATTTGGCCAATCACAATCACCCATGCCCACATTTGGCCAATCAGATCCACCAGTGCCCACACTCAGCCAATCAGAATCACCCATGTCCACATTCAGCCAATCAGAATCACCCATGCCCACATTCAGCCATTCAGTATCACTGGAAGCCCATGAGGGCTTCACCAGGGATCAGTCACTGTTCTTGATTGACTTCATGCGCCAACACATTGAAAATAAGGGCGGCGGTCCCCCAAGAACGTTCAAAGAGCTAAAACGACTTACTGCTATCAAGGGCAGTAAACAACAGCTTTTTAAAGATGCAGCAGAGAAGATGAGCGTCCATTTCAGGAAGTACTTCTGCCCTCAGAGGGTGTCCAGGAAGTGGACCACTCTTGTTGAGGGATACACAAAGGTTAGAGAAAATATGAGAACTAGAGGCCGAGGGTCCACTCGCTTCCATTTTTATTCAGAGATGGACGCCCTTCTGGTCGATGAAGACGACGAGTCCTTCCCCGCGGTCAGGACCCCCGAGAGGCGAGAGGCGGTTAGGCCCGTGCTGCAAGGCCGTCATAGCAGAGTGAGGGCATTCACTGACGCGGCAGACGACCCATCCCCCCCTGGCACGCCGACGCCACCGTCTCATAAGCGCAGGAGACGAGAGGACGAGCTGCTGCACTTCCTGCGAGAGGCAGAGAAGGCCACTCAGCGTCGCCACAACGAGACTCTCACGCATCTCAAGTCCATTCAGTCTCTGATGACCAAGTTATTAGACAAGCTGTAATCTTTTGTTATGTTTGTTATGTTAAATGAAAATCTCTCGTTTTTTGTATAAAATGTTTCGTTTTTTGTATAATTACGTATGTGGCTTGGAGAAGTGACCTGTGAAAGTCACCATTTTCACTATTACCTAGATACCTACACATATTAAAAGATATAAAAGATACCTACACATATTTCCCTACACAGTTTGTGTTTTTGCAAACATAGAATTAACATTGTAAATTGATAAATGAAAAGTCATAAAGAATATTTATGAGTAAGTAATGTTGAGGTCCCCTTCTTAATCTCTACCTATGGATGGGTACCATAGAGATCTACCTATGGATGGTTACCATAGAGATTTACATATGAAAGCACTCTGTCTTATCAGTCAGGTTGTAAATACAACAGATAAAATAATATATACATGAAAACTGATGACATGGTGATCCAAATGCCCCATTGAAATGGCCAAGTGTTTTGACATCCAGCCAATGCCTCATCGGATCCATACAGAGAGAGTGGAAGTGCTCTGTGCAGAAGGCTTTCCTCCAAATCAAGCATCTGAGAAAGATATTAAGTGATATAGTGATATCCTGTTGCTGGAGTGTGATTTCATGGTTAATATTGTATGACAGCACAGGGACAATGCCAGGACCTATAGCCACCTGACTCTTATTGTTTAAAGAGATATGATTGATGATCTCTTAAAGATACTTTAATTGTTACAATCATAGTGCTCTCATTTGGCGCATGCCGCATAGTGGCGCATGCATGGTAAACCACATAACCACATGGTGTTGCCACAAACCACTCATGAGCACCACAAATCTTTCCACAAAGACTACACTGGATTACATAGGAAAAAGGATGTTCCAAACTTTCAGTTTCTTTTTCACAGAAAACACAACCGTTCACATCAAAGTTTTTAAAAGTCAAAGTTTTAAGTCCCCCTAAAAAGCTGCAGCACCATAAGTAGATGCAACATATTGGGTACTGAAATATTCACAAGAATCCATAGAAATTGAATCTTCATGTTGTATTATCCAATATTAGTTGGTCAGATAGATGTATAGTTTATCTTATACACACTCATTGAACCAACAAAGTAAATGCAAAAATAGAGACTTTTTTGTCATTATTCCATGTTTTGTGTAGTCAGTCTATATCAAAACACCTGACATACAATCTAAATAGTCCAGAAGAAACCTCAAAGTGTTACCTTTCATTTGTGACCAGGATTATGCTACTACACAAAGGGGTTCATGTGCAGTAAGCATTTGAGTGTCAGTATGCATTTTGGATAACAAAAAGTCCTATTGGGAGTTTCCATAGGCATTTTACAAAACACATGAGCATACCTTGGCAAATAATGGTCTAAAGCACTCATATTTTCATTCTATATTGATCTACTTTTGCACACAGCCTCACAAGACCTGGTGCTAGGGCTCAGTTGTGTTTCTAAGGGATATCAAGTGACCCAGAGGGCTGAAATGTGGTCAGTTCAGAGATGCTTGTAATCCGGCAGAAAGAAAAAACTATATTCTAGCCTCTGTAACTCTGTGTGAGTACATCACACAGTTATTTTGACTGTTTCTTACGAAAACTACAGGTTCTCAGCTTTCTATAGAGGTCCAACATTTGATGATAGGCCCCAAAAGAGGTGGGAACAATGCCCTTGTAAATAGGCACAGTGCAATTTCAGAGGCGTATTCCGGAGGTTTAACAAACACTGAGATAAAACTTAACCCCTGGGTTGTCTGAACCTGTGGCGACTAAACCCGAGCTGTCGGTTCCAAAACACCGGTTACCAGTTAGTTCAATCAACCCTGTGTTAGATAACCTAGAGTTGTGCGCGTTCACGGCGAACTTATAAAGACATAATCTATTGAGAGTCGAATGATAGTCTGAGCGAATTAGCCTAGAAAAGGGTCAAAGTAAATACAGCAATATTTGGCATATTTGCATATTTGGTATCATTTGAATCGTAATTTTCTGTAGATTAAGAATTTGTGGTGCCTACAGCGCAGATTTGTACCGAAAAAAATATATAGGGCTTTGAATGGCACAATGATTTTTGGGCCAAAAACGTATGTTAGTACATCTTGATATTAGCTGATATCTCTTAAGCCAATTGAAAGATATTCATCAAACTTGGTCTACTTACCCACTACAAGTTGTCAAAGAGCTGGCAAGACAATTTAGGTCTTGAGGTCAAAGGTCAGGGTTACAAGGGGTCACACAAATAACTCACATGCAGTATTTGGTTCATATCTCCAAAGCAGACTGATGGATCTTCATTAACTCTAGTACATGTATTGTCTATACAAGTTAGATGAACTTAGGGACTCAGGGTCATGGAGTCAAAGGTTAAGGTCAGTTTCATCCCCTGACATACAAGGTTATAGACGGTGGAGACATGCTAATCCACATGCCATGTTCAATTCAATTACTGTAAATATAGTGAACTTTTTTATGTTGCACAACATAGACTTGATTGTTTTTGACATGGGGAGTCCCTATCTACAGCACAATGAGTTTAATACCCCTCCTTTGTATATAAGAATCAAGTATCTGATTGCAATTACTGTAGGCAAATGTGCTTAGCAGTTACATAAGTGAAATACTTCCGCTAGCATAGTCATGACCTGACCAATATCTCTTCCAATATTGCCCATGCAGTCCTTTCCACAGTACAAGCAGTGCTACTTCCAGCTGTAAATTATAGCTTTCTCTGCTGTTGTGACTTTAGTTAGTATGACTGTTAACTGTGGCCCTTGCTATTTTTCCCTTCATGGACAAGGTGTTGTCCACTTTCTCGTGGCAATTTCTGTGACCCTGAAGACTAGCATTGTCTTCCAGTTTTGATGTTAGTAATGTGGCATGTCCGTTGTTATCTGTTCAGTTGAAGTTAGGGGTGGGCAAAAAATAATATCTAAATATTTTGGAAGATTTTTACGGTAGATATCAATAATATAATTAAATACGAATTTGTTACAAGCCACCTTATAATTTCTTACAAAGCACATTAAGGGACACAAAGTATTAGGATAGCTGTTCATTTTCTAAATTTTGTTTATGAAAGATGAGACTGTTGTAAGAAGCAATATTTTGCCCTGGGATGAATATCAGTATTTAGTTGTGCTCAGTACTGTCTTGATTCATTATTTTCCATTTCACTGCAATGGATGATGAGACTAACCTGACTCTCGTCAGATGAATTTCGTTCCACCAGCTCCACTAATCCATCTGGGATCGATCCATTGGAGTGGTGTTTCAGAAGGCTGGGCCTTATCAAAAATCCTTGCATATGATTGGATAAGCCACTTGTCCGTCCTCTATTAACATGCTACTTCAACGACTCACATTGAAGCCAACCCGTGATGCTGAGAACAGTCTCACAGTCACTTCTACGCTACGTCACATCTATGAAACTCCTGCCCTGCGTCCTGATTGGCTCTACCATAAAATCTGGTGCCGAAATCACTCTCAACGGAAGCGATCCCAGATACAAGGATACAAGGAAGTTTATTGTCACATGCATATAGTTACTGGAAGTAAGAAATGCAGTGAAATTATGTCTGGTGTCAGCCTATTTGTGCATTTATGGGGGGGGGGGGGGGTAGTAGAAAAGGGGTTTAGTAGATTAAGTGGCAAGGGCTGCATAAGAAAGGTGGGGGAGGATTGGGATTGGGTGGGGGGCACCAACAAGGAGCACCCAAGAGCAACAGGGGCAAGGAAAAACTCCCTTACCAAGGAAGAAACCTTTCGCAGATCCACGGCTCAAGGGGCTAACCCAACTGCCAGGGGTCTTGGTGTGTGTGTTGGGGGGATGACAAGGGAGATGGGATAGTGTGCTGTGTATGTGGGGAGAGGGCAGTGTGCAATATGTGTGTTGGAGAAGCTTCCTCATGAGACAATGTGCTGTGTATTGGGGGGGTGGGGGGGTGGGCAGTGTGCTGTAAGTATGTTGGGGATGTAATAATGTGCTGTGTATGTAGGGGAGAGGGGGGGGAGTGTACTGCAAGTATGGTGAAGGGACTTACTATGGCAAGCAGAGTACTGTATGTATGATGTATGTGAGTGATGACAGTGAAGATGTGTGTGTGGGCGGGAGGGGAGTGGAGCAGTGACTGTGTGTGTGTGTGTGTGAGTAGGTGAGGGCAGTGTGCTGTAAGTATGTAGAGGATGTGTGTTGGAGAAGATCCTGAAGACAATGTGCTGTGTATGTAGGGGGGGGGGATGCAGTGTGCAGCAAGTATGTAGAGGAGGCTTACTGTAGCAAGCAGTGTGCTGTATGTATGTGAGGTGATGACAGTGATGATGTAAGTGTGTGTGTTTTTTTTTTTTGTGTGTGTGTTGGGGATGGGGGTGGGGGGGGGGGACAGAAAGGCTAGGCAATCAAGGACATGGGTAGATAGATGGAGGAGATATCAAAAATAATAAATAAAAAGTTCTATGGAGATGTGCAAAAGTTGGAGAAAGTCAGATATGTGTGTGTGTGTGTGTGTGTTTTGACGTGTGATGAAATAAGAAAATAAATAAAAGGTCTGTAGCATAGGGAGAGGGATGTAAAAGTGCTAAAAGTCATGTAGGTGTAGGTGTGTGTGTGGGTGGGGTGGGGGGTCATGAGTGCTGAGGAGTGAATGAGTGCAAAGTCAGTATAGTGTGAGTTCAGAGTTGGGAAATGTCTGAGAGTGCTGAGGAGTGAATGTGTGCAAAGTCAGTATAGTGTGAGTTCAGAGTTCGGATGGCCTGGGGATAAAAACTTCTTCTGAGTCTCTCAGTTCTGGCTTTGTGACTACATAGGCGTCTTCTTGATTTCAGCGATAGGAATAATCCATTGTTAGGATGAGAAGAGTCCTTCAGAATCTTTTGGGCTCTTAGGAGTACTCTTCTGGAATAGATATCTTGTAGAGCGGGGAGTTGAGTTCTTATAGTACGTTCAGCTGAGCGCACTACTCTCTGCAGAGTACTACAATCTCTAACTGTGGAGTTCCCATACCAGGTGATGATGTTACCAGTTAGAACACTCTCAACCGCTGAAGTGTAGAAGGCCTTCATGATGGATGTAGAAACTTTGAATTTCCTTAGCTGATGAAGGAAGTAGAGTCGTTGTCTGGACTTCTTCAGAACATATTGAGTGTTAACAGTCCATGTTAAGTCTTCAGTAATGTGGACACCAAGGTATTTAAAACTTGTGACTCTCTCTACAGGTTGCCCGCTGATCATTAGTGGGGTGTAACTGTAGTTCTGCTGCTGCCTTCTGTAATCCACTACCATTTCCTTGGTTTTATTGACATTCAGTGTCAAGCTGTTAGATTGACACCACTGTGCCACCTCATCAACCTGATCCAAGTAGAGCTGTTCATTGTTGTTACTAATCAGGCCCAAGATCACTATGTCATCTGCAAACTTGATGATGGAGGTATGACTACTGTTGGCTTTGCAGTCATGTGTCATCCATAAGATGGATGTGAGTGGAGTAAACATTGGTCTAGTGTTGTCCAATTGTGTGCAGTGAGATTTTCAAATGCATGCTTGGTGCCGCCCCTCGAGTTGGGCCATTACATTGTTCGTGGCCAGACCCTTAATCTTTCTAGATTACCAGGGTCTGGATTTTCCAGGCTAGAAAATGTCCACTTCCAAATCCAATTGTCCAATTAACAATTACCACTTGACTATTTAGTAATTTAGCACTCTGGAACAAGGTGTCCGAAGGAGATTCTATGTAGATAGAAGATTTTCCGAAGACTGTTGATCTTTATTCACCGTATTGCAATGATAGTACAGCCCAACCAAAGTCCAGACCAACCATCAAAGCAATAGGGAGGAGATGTCATCAGCTGGGGCCCCCGACAAGATCTCCCCTACGGATGGCTATACACTATATTTTATACTCCTCAGCCCTTGAGAAGTGCCACCCTCTCACGCCATCTCCATCAACACCCTTCACCAATCAGTACCAAGCAGGGTCGCTTACATTGGTGGAAACCATCTTCCCATCATGATAAAGATCCTTTTACCAGTATGGGAGATATCAGCTAATATCTATATGTGATAATATACGATTTTGGCCCAATAATCATTATACCATGGTCCATTCAAAGCTGTATATCTTTTTTCTGGTACAAATCTGCACTGTAGGCCTAGGCACCTGAAATTCTTAATCTACATGAAATTACGGTTCGATTGATACCAAATATCCTTTTACTGTATTTACTTCCACCTTCAACCCTAATTCGCTCAGACTATGAGTGAAACCGGCGAAAGGAAGAGCACCGTATTTTTCAGAGGCGGAGTAGTTGAGGCTAACGAGGAGGAGAGAACTGTAATGAAATGTAATGAGAATGTAAAAAAAAAGAGCAATACTTAAGTGCCTGCATCCGAGACCTTGCTTGGCAGAGAATAGCCAACTGACCGTGTAAATGCGTATGTTTAAGCCTATTTAATGTCAAAAGCACAATTAAATAATTCACTGGACATCACGTATTGTATTGACTGCTTTCAATGATGCTTTCTTAAACTAGCCTACCTTGTCACAGATTGAGTGGGCCATAGAATTCTTTGAGAATCCCAAATGCAATTTTCTATTTTAACGCGGGTTCTGCAGATGTGGGCCAAGTTAAACTTTTGCGCTCCATCATCGGAAGGGTGAATGTCGGAAGGCATGGGTAGCCTATTGGACACATTTCGGTGCACATTTGGAAAATTTAATAAGTGATGCTGACCTGCCAGTTGGTGAAACTACACTTTAATGATCATCGTGGGTTTGTGTCCAGGAAAACGAATGAAATTGCGCAGGAACTGCTTTAGCGCAAGGCAAACTTTACGCACCAACCGACAACTTGCCGATATGCTCTGCGTCTCCAACACTGCAAAAACTCCCAGTCGGAGAGCGTGTGTAGCCTATTAAAAAAATATTTTATCCCAAATGCCATCAGCATTCTTAACCAAACTTAGTGACAACATGCATACCTGGCTGAGCTGTACAGCTATTTAAACTTATTTATTAATTTTCTATAGGCTATGTTTACCCTTTTTTGTACTGTACTTGTTTTAATTATATCTTCAATGTGTCTGAGATGTTGTTTGTCCATCTGTCTGGTGAGCCAAACACAAATGTCCACTATGGTGTAGCCTAGGCTAGCTAGCCTACATTAAAGATTTATTTTATTCTAATCCACCATGCGTAATGTAGGGATGGAGAATGCTTTTCAAATAGGATATATTTAGGATTCAGCTGAAAAACTCGTTTGGAAAAGAATGGATAGGCTAGTCCTTTCATGTGATGTCGTGGTCTTATCGCCCTCTCACGGTGAATTGCACGGATGAATATTACATGATTTTGTGCTTCTTTGTCAATCGGACCTTCGTCAAAATGAAACGCCATTGTGTGACAAGTGTAAAAATAGCGGCCTGATTGAACATGCACTGAAATAACCGAACATAATTGAACATAACCTGAACAAAACCTACCCCCTACCAGGTTAAGTTCAGAGCCTATGTTACCATAGTTACTTACATAGCCTGATCATTTTTGAGCTTTCTGGAACTGAAATCCGTAAATCCGGTTTTATTTACGTAAAAACTCCACTCTTAACCACTCGTGTAGCCAATTCACTTGTCTAATATAATTCACTTGTTTAATCTATCTTAAGGACGATGGCAGGGTCCTCTGCTGCCCCTGCCTCTCCTATTTCTGATTCTCTCCGTTGCCCGGCGTGTCACATGCTAGCTAACTCTTCAGCCTCCTTTAGTGGACATGCTACTTGTAAAAAATGCAGACTAATAGCTAACTTGGAGGCGAGGATAGGTGAACTAGAGAATCGCATCCACACACTGGATCAGATTAGCAAACAGCTAGTGGCAGAACCCTTGGTAAATTGTGTGGATGCACCAGCCGACTGCACAGTTAGCGCAACCATGACAGCCCCCTCGCAGCAAGGGGATAGTCCTTGGGTGACTGTTAGGGGAGCCAGACCCAAGCGAAAGCAGCCGGTAGGGCCTGTTTCGCCTGGATCTAAATCCAAACGAAGGAAGCCCACTGCTAACCACCAACCTATTCATGTTTCTAATAGATTCTCCCCCTTAGCTAGAGAAACCGAGAAACCTGCTACTCTGGTCATTGGCGCTTCTACTATACGAAACGTGATGCTAGCGACTCCATCGGCCATAGTAAAATCGATATCTGGGGCCAGAGCTAACGACATCGAATCAAATTTGAAAGTGCTGGCTAAAGCTAATCGTAAATACTCGAAAATAGTTATCCACACTGGCACTAATGACGTCCGATTGCGTCAATCGGAGATCACCATACAAAACTTTATCTCCGTGTGCAGGTTCGCGCAACAGATGTCTGACTCTGTAACTTTCTCTGGACCCATACCCATTAAAAGAGGTGATGAAATGCTCAGCAGAATTTCGGACCTCAACCGATGGCTGTCAAAGTGGTGTGCCAATAACAATGTGGGCTTCATAGATAACTTTAGCTCCTTCTGGGGGAAACCTGGACTGTTGAAAAGAGACGGTATCCATCCCACATGGGAGGGTACTGCCCTCCTTTCAAGGAACATAGACCGTCACTTAACCGAGGCTAGTTCCTGACGAACCAGAGATCTAGGAAGCAGAGATAAGGTCTTACACAGATCTCTGCCGTCCTAACAGTCACCCAGGTATACAGGGCATACAAGGCCAAATAGAGAGGGTGTCTGTACCAAGACTGTCAACTCTTACTCGACCCACTAGGGGAATTAATCGAAGCAATCTTATTACGATAAAAACTTCTCCGGTGAACGCAACTTACACTTGCTTTACTTAATATTCGATCACTGTCAAGTAAAACTGCCTTGGTTAATGAAATTATTACTGACAATCATATAGATGTTATGTGTCTTACTGAAACCTGGCTTAAACCAGATGAATACCTTCCATTAAATGAGTCTACACCTCCCTCCCATTTGAATTATCATGTACCACGCCACACTGGCAGGGGAGGTGGAGTCTACAATCTATCAATCTAGTCTTCTCATATCTCCCAAGCTCACACACAAGTTTAAATCTTTTGAAGTTCTAGTCCTCAATTTTTTACCGCCAGACTGGAAAACTGATCAGCCTGTAACTGTGGTCACATTGTACAGACCCCCTGGCCCCTACACTGAATTCTTAGAGGAATTTTCTGATTTCCTTTCCACTTTAACTATCCAAACAGAAAAAATACTTATATTGGGTGATTTTAATATTCATATGGATAATGTGCACGATTGTCTCACAATTGCATTTCAATCCCTAATTGACCATTCTGCCAAAATGTTAATTCACCCACGCACCGACATAACCATACTATTGATCTAGTCTTGTCATACGGCATAAACATAGAGCAGTTAACAATTTTGCCACAACACCCGACCTTAACTGACCACCATGTAATTACTTTTACAATGACATTACAACACGCAGTACCTAATTTAGCTGAATACTACAGCCGCGGCTTATCTGAAAAAACTAAAGCTTTCTAGAAAAAATTTCGCTTACGCTTGCCCCATTCCGGACTCATGTGGTAGGCCTATCAGAAGGCCCTTTCCTTAATCCAGCCGAGGTCGACTTGTTAACTGATAATGTGATGAACTCATTACGCTCAACCCTTGACTCAGTAGCACCACTCAAAAAGAGAATGAGAAAACAAGTAAGGCGTGCTCCATGGTATACCACACAGACAAAAACACTCAAACAAACAGCGCGTAAACTTGAACAAAAATGGCGTACCACTAAATTGGAAGTTTTTCGCCAAGCATGGAAAGATAGCCTTATCACTTACAAAAAAGCACTCAACGAGGCCAAGTCAACTTACTACTCCTCGCTGATCGAAGAAAACAAAAACAATACAAAATTTCTCTTTACCACAATCTCCCGCCTGACGAAGAGCCACACCGAAGTAACCGAATCTATCCCTATTTGCCTAAATAGTAATGACTTCACATAATTGACTCACAGATGAGACGAACAACGTTGAATTCATTTACACCTATTGACATACTAGACCTCACTTCCACAATCTCTTCATCAAAATCTACAACTAGTCTACTAGATCCTATTCCTACTCATCTTCTGAAGACTGCTCTCCCTTTCTTGGACAATGCTTTGCTCCAGATTATAAATAACTCACTGCTATCAGGCCATGTACCACAGTCGTTTAAGCTATCTGTCATTAAGCCATCCCTCAAAAAGCCTACCCTTGACCCTAACAACCTGGCCAACTATAGGCCTATATCTAATATCCCTTTTTTGTCAAAAATACTAGAAAAAATAGTGTTGAAACAAATTGGTACCTTCTTGCATATGAATAAAATCCAAGAATTATATCAGTCTGGTTTCAGAGCTCACCACAGTACTGAATCAGCCTTAGTTAAAGTTTTTAATGACCTCCTCATCGCTGCCGATAATGGACATATATCAATATTGGTCCTCCTGGACCTCAGTGCTGCCTTTGACACCATAGACCACAACATACTACTCCACAGGCTTGAACATTCGATAGGCATTAAAGACTCCGCACTCGCTTGGTTTAGATCATACCTTTCTAACCGCAGACAATTTGTACAGGTTCACAATGAACCATCTACCCAGACTATGGTAAAATATGGGGTGCCTCAAGGCTCAGTACTAGGGCCCCTGTTATTTTCTCTCTATTTGCTTCCTCTAGGCTCAGAAATTAGGAAACATGGCATTAAATTTCATTCTTATGCAGACGATACACAACTATACCTTTCCATAAAACCTGACGAATTGACTCCGTTAGCCAAACTTGACACATGTATACGAGACATAAAGACATGGATGACGAACAATTTCCTGCTTTTGAACTCCGATAAAACAGAAGTCATGGTTTTAGGTCCTAAAAAGATGAGGGATATCCTATCCTCATCACAAGCTACATTTACTGATCTCCGACTATCCTCATCCACATGTGTTAAAAATCTAGGAGTTACAATTGACCAAGACCTATCACTAAGTAATCACATAAAACAGATTACCAAAGCTTCATTTTATCATTTAAGGAACATTTCAAAGATAAGGAAGTCTTTATCCCTACCAGACGCTGAGAAATTAATCCATGCTTTTGTCACCTCAAGGATTGATTATTGCAATGCTCTATACGCTGGCTGCAATAACACCTGTCTAAAGAGCTTACAGCTTATACAAAATGCAGCTGCTCGCACACTCACTAGAACTAAAAAATATGAACGTATTTCCCCTATCCTGGCATCTCTACACTGGCTGCCTGTTAGAAGTCGCATTGACTTCAAAATATTACTTCTAACATACAAAGCCATTAATGGCCAGGCACCAGAATATATTAAAGATCTCCTAGTCCCATATAACCCACCCAGACCGCTACGATCACAGAATACTGGCCTTCTTGTAATTCCAAGAATCTCAAAAACTACAGTAGGAGGCAGAGCTTTCAGCTATCGCGCACCCCTCCTCTGGAATAATCTTCCTACCTCAATTCGACTAGCAGACACCCTCCCTATTTTTAAGTCTAGACTTAAAACATACCTCTTTACTGCCTCCCATAGTTAGGTATGGTGCGTGGAAATTCACCAACCTCAGGGTTTTTTGGAATGGACCACCCTGCTGAGTCCTCGTGTGACTGGCACCCCAGTCACGCGTGCGATGGTGGTCACTGACCATACCTGCTCTGGTGTCGACTACCCCTCACCATGCCTTAGTTATGCTGCTATAGCATAGTGCTGTCATGGACTTTTCATGTGTCACGCCGTACAACCCCCCCCCCCCCTCTCCTCTCCCCCCTTCTCTCTCTCTCTCTCTCAACTCTCCCTCTCTTGCCTATTCCCACCATGGTATACTGTAACAATATATAGTACTACTGATTACTTATTGACATTAACCATTCTGATTTTCAGTAATACTAACGCACTCTACATCTGTCTTTCTTCCCCCTTACTGTACCTCACTTGTGAGGTATATCATCACCAGTCATCAACCATCCGTGTGTTGGCCCTCCTCTCACCCATCTCACCTGAAGTCCCATCCCCGATTGCCCTATTACTGCCCCCTATCTGGACTCCTGGCCCGTACAGCCTAGCGACCCACCACCAGCCTATGGCAACTCTGTCCGGATTACTGGCCCGTCTGCCAACCCACCACATGCCCCTCGACAACTCCCTTCCCCTGGACAATTCCAACGCTGGACTATTGAACTTTCTGTCACTAAATCAGGAATAATAAATTACCATAACGGATACGTAATCATCCCACCTCTTGTAACTTTCAGCTCAAGTGCTTTTAACACCATGTCTTATTCTCTACACCCGACTATCATATGCATTTGTCATGTATACAGACCTTACTGTCATGTACTGACCCAAGGCAGATGGGTCAGGCCCTTGAGTCGTGGATCTGCTCGAGGTTTCTTCCTATATGTATCTCCAATTCTAGGGAGTTTTTCCTCGCCCCTGTTACCCATGGGCCTCTCTTGCTTTTCTTTTCTTCCTTTCTTCCCTTCTTTCTCTGATTGCCTACATTCTGTAAAGCGCCATGATACATGTGTTATGTTTTGGCGCTCTATAAGCACAATAAATTAAATTAAATTAAATTAAATCCCAGGTTTACTGCTAACTCTGGGTTAACATACCCAGTTAAGCCAGTAAACCTGCTTTCTGGAATACCCCCCAGGAAAAAACTTGAAATTTGTATTGAGATCTATCAATCGCTAACAAGCGTCTATTTTACGAACACGCCCATCACACACAGTTGCAACTAGGAAGTCATTTTGAACTTTGAAGTGGCGCTGACTGAGCAGTCGCACAGGTTTCAGGCGAAACGAAACTAAGGTATGTAGCCTAGCCTTCATAGCCTACACATCGCAAAAGAATAATGGCAGACGCGACTCCAAATAACCAGGACCTTTTTACATGCCCGATTTGTCTTGATCTACTTAATGATCCAGTGACTGTTAACTGTGGACACAATTACTGCACGGGCTGCATTAAGGGCTGCTGGGATCAGGAAGATCAGAAGGGAGTCTACAGCTGCCCTCAGTGCAGACAGACGTTCACTCCAAGACCCGTTTTAAACAAAAATAATGTTTTTGCTGAGCTTGTGGAGCAGTTCAGGAAGAGCAGAATTCAACCTGTTGTTCCTGCTCCTGTTGTATGTGCTGGAGCTGGAGATGTGGAGTGTGACGTCTGCACTGGGAGAAAACTCAAAGCTGTGAAGTCCTGTCTGGACTGTCTGGTGTCTTACTGTGAAACTCACTATAAAGTTCACAATGAACTTCATCCTGGACAAAAACACAATATGGTTGATGCCACTGGTCAGCTACAGGAGAGGGTCTGCACCCAACACGAGAAGCCTCTGGAGGTGTTTTGCCGTACAGACCAAACTTGTGTTTGTTTGTTCTGTGTGATGGATGAACACAAAGGCCATGACAATGTGTCAGCATCTGCAGGGAGAAAGGAGAAACAGGTAAGGGCAGGAGTTGTGGTTCAACATGGCTATATAGTGTAACTGGAATGGAGCAGGCCATAGACTGATCCTGTAGAGTTCAATCACAGCTACCTAGAGTGAATAATAATGGCATAAAATCCCTCCTGAAGTCATATCACAGCCTGTAATGACCAGTGTTGTATAAAGTACTAGAAAGCAATACTTGAGTAAAAGTACAAGTATCGCACTAGAAAAAGACTTTGGTAGAATTTAAAGTTACCTTTTAGAATATTACTTCTTAAAAGTCTTAAAGTATCTGATATATACTGTACTTAAGTATCAAAAGTAATTTTCTGATATTTAATGTACTTAAGTATTTGAAGTAAAAGTAAAAAGCAAGCGGTTTTATTTTGAAATTTTATTGTGAACTTTATTTTGGCTTTCTTATAGTAAAGCATAAAGCATATTCAGGGTTCCCATATCTTCTTAATCTCACTCATCAAATCAAAATCACATTCTTTTCTAGGACTTTTCAGGCACAATTCTTCAAAGAATTCTTCAAAGTTCAAAGAACAAACAGCATATTTTTAGAGCAGACATCAAAGAAAAAAAACAGACATGTCACTTTTGTATGAACTTAAGGTAAAAATGAAAAATAAATAACTTATTTCTTTAAAAAAACAATGACCTGCTTGTAGGGAGAACATTTTGGTCATGTGGTATGAGCATTTCTAGGGCTTACAGGCCACCTATGTCCAGCTACTAATATGCCAGTCATTAGTTGGAACAGAAAAGGTGTCTGTTCATCTTCAAAAGAAGCTGGTTTTCAAAGTTGCCAGAATTCAGTGCCCAGGAGTTTCAGGCCCAAGACCGGCCCACGTTTTCCATAGTGGAGGAAATTATATATATATATATATATATATATAAGTAAGTATATATACTCTTTTGATCCTGTAAGGGAAATTTGGTCTCTGCATTTATCCCAATCCGTGATTTAGTGAAACACACACAACACACAGTGAGGTGAAGCACACACTAATCCCGGCGCAGTGAGCTGCCTGCATCAACAGGCGGCGCTCAGGGAACAGTGAGGGGTTAAGTGCCTTGCTCAAGGGCACTTCAGCCGTGCCTACTGGTCGGGGTTCGAACCGGCAACCCTCCGGTTACAGGTCCGAAGTGCCAACTAGTAGGCCACGGCTGCCTTAATAAATGAAGCAACATTTCAGCTCTTACTATCCTGTAGTTTTTATTAGTACCATGGTTCAACAAATGTGTAAAGGTTATATAATAATTCATTTCAACTAAGAAGTTAACAAAAATATTCCACAAGTTAACAAAAACAGAAAGAAAGAAAGAAAGAAAGAAAGAAAGAAAGCCTTTGAAATGTAGCTTATCCCACGCTTCCACAAAGAGGCATATTGAACTAATGTTTAGGCTACATGTTTTTTGCATGGTTAGGCTATATTGTTGTTTGGTGATTTAGCCTACTCCTTTACCACACCCTCTTCTGAGCAAACAAGGCATATAGGTTTATCATGTAGGGTAATTGCTCTTTCTGACATTAAATAACTTTAATTTATCCTCTCTACTTGTCCCTGTAGTCATGGCTTCCACATCACTAATTTCGGGCTCATCATTTTCAGTGGTCGACTGGTTGATCTGCTGCCCAGTCTCTCCTGGCCTCTTGCTACCATCCATCCTTCCTGGCGCTTGTGTCTACTGTAGGGCTGGCTCGACTATCCGTATCTGAGAAAAGTTTTTGGAAAAGACGGGCTATATGGACCCAACCAAATCTTTTTTGGGGGGGAGAACTCCCTCACATAGGCTACAACCCATGCAGAGGCATTGCATTGGTGTCATGCACAGAATACGGAACGTATCCTACTTTAAAGGTACCATATGTAATGTCCGCCAAACAATCAATTCATACTCCACATTCCATAAAAGATGGGGGCAGTATACCTCCAGAAAGTGAGTTGGTCTACCCTAGAGTAACAACCGAGAAACATGCATTGCAGTTGGCTGGCGGTTATGTTGCCCGCATACCGCCTCCCATGGCCGAAGCTGGTATTGTGACACCTGTCGGGCTGTGGCTAGTAATTTAGCATGCTAATTCGGGTTGATATCTCTGCAGCACTATTCATTTTTTTAATGACATCATCGCCCTTATTTCTTCTCATTCTTTTGACGCGTGTAGCTCATTTTTTGGATTTTTTGGATTTTTTGGGAGAGACCCAGAGGAGATTCCAGCAGAGTATCCTGGAGAGAGAGAAGGAGCTGCAGGAGCTGAGGAAGGCTGTGGAGACGCTCAAGGTGAGTACTGACCAGAGGAGAGGACAGCAGCTGGTTGTTGGACGAGTTATATACAGCCTCAGGTAGGGACTAGGGTTCTCGTCCAGTTAGCCAAAGAGTTGTAATGCTCAGTCACTCTCCAGTTCCTCTAAGCCACACTGTGGGTAACAGGCTTTGTGGAAGAGCTGAGTGAGGGCTGCTTTAGATGGATCACGTGTCTTTGTGTGTCTCGTATCAGAGTTCTGCACAGACAGCAGTGGAGGACAGTGAGAGGATCTTTACTGAGATGATCCGCTCCATTGAGAGAAGGCGCTCTGAGGTGACAGAGCTGATCAGAGCTCAGGAGAAGGCTGAGGTGAGTCGGGCTGTCGAACATCTGAAGCAACTGGAGCAGGAGATTGCTGAGCTGAAGAGGAGAGATGCTGAGCTGGAGCAGCTTTCACACACAGAGGACCACATCCATTTCCTCAAGGTAACTGCTGATCGGTTATGAGGGCTCAGGATGTGCTGATGGCATTAATCTACCTTATGCAGCACTTTAACAGACCCCATGCCCTTTCACATCTGTAAAGAATGTTTTTGTAAAAATGCATGATTGTTAGGTTTTTATTTTTTGGGACTCAGGATCGTATGCTTGTGACCAAAAAGATAACACTGAATTGTATTTTCATACTGTCATTTACAGTATATTGTATAGGTCTATCAGCAAAAAATACCTTGGAATATAGTGATCTATGATCTACTGAGATCTAAATCTATAAGCTTGACTAGTGTCATGTGCACTGTAATGATATTGTCTCTCTTTGTCTTTCTCTGTATTTAGACTTTCCAGTCAGTGAGCAACACAGCTGAGACTAAACACGTGTCCAGTACCTGTGTTAACCAAAGCCTTTCTTTTGAGGCTGTGGAGAAATCTGTCTCCTCACTAAAGGGGCAGCTGGAGGATTTCTGCAAAGAGGAACTCGTGAAGATATTTGCAGCAGGTTGGTCACACTACTGATATTCCTGATATATAACAATTTTTATGATGTACATTTGTGTGTACATTTAAACCACTTATAAGTCAGTGCTGTTTATAATATGATTCTTTCTATTACAATAGTGGCTAAAGTCCAGGCTATGTTGCTTTCTGAACCTACAACCAGAGAGGAATTCCTACAATGTGAGTCTTATTACAAGCAGCACATTATTCCAAATCACAAGTCAAGTTTCATTAAAAAGTTCAACATTTCAATATGGGGGTTTGCAGAGCATGAATAGAGGAAGCAGTGTCTTTCCCAGACAGTCATGCTTGCAGAGCAGTAGCAGGTATCAGCCCGTGTGCATGTGTTAATATGACGTTCTAAAGGGAGGTTCTGGAGGAGATGTGACGGATTTGCTGTGTCCCTCTCACATCAATCACCCACTTCATTTCAACTCTCCTCATCAGCCGCAGTACTTGCTTTGGTGCCCACTCCCAACCCACCATCTCCTAGACCACCTCGTTTAGCATTGATGTCCAGTCATTCTGATGCTGCAGGGTTTAGCTGACAGCAGGTCAGGCTGAGTCCATACAGAAGGGATGTCCTGCAGTAAAGATGGACGGGTCACTCCTGTCCAGTATCATGCATCATTAAAGGTTCAGTGCTCCTGGAGCAGCATGTAGATGAGCTGAAATGGGGTTTGGAGTGAACAGCAGTGCATAGTGTAGGCAAAGGTGGGTGCAGGAATGTGTGTGTCTGGCCCTTCAGTATGCTGGGGGGTTGTGCTACCAGGTGAAAAGTAGAGGTCTTCTTCATAAACATATATAAGTTGAGAACACACAGACAGAATTGGAACACAGAAATGCCACATACTGTATGTAGACAGCCCCAGCATGCATTAATCCCTGGGAGAGTATGTATAAAGTCCAACAAACACACACACACACACACACACTGAAGCATTCTGTCCTTGTGTTGTCTTTTTTCCCATCAGACTCCTGTCACTTCACACTGGATCCAAACACAGCTTCTGGAAACCTCCATCTGTCTGAGGGGAACAGGAGCGTGGAGAGGAGAGCTGAGCTCCAGTCATATGCTGATCATCCAGAGAGATTTGATGGGTACCCTCAGGTGCTGTGTAGAGAGGGTGTGTCTGGACGCTGCTACTGGGAGGTGGAGAGGAGCGGCATGGTTGAGATAGCAGTTTCATATAAAAGCATCAGCAGGAAAGGAGTGGGTGATGAGTGTGGGTTTGGACGTAATGATCAATCCTGGAGTCTGGACCTCAACTCCAGGTCCTATTTCTGGTACAATAATAAATGGACTGAACTCCCTCTAGTGGCCAGCTCCAGAATAGCAGTGTATGTGGATCACAGGGCAGGAACTCTGGCCTTCTATAGCATCTCTGACACAATGACCCTCCTGCACAGAGTCCAGACCACATTCACTCACACACTCTACCCTGGGCTTTGGCTACTAATGGGATCATCAGTCAAGCTGTTGTGAGTATTCTCAGTTGGGTATTGGTCTGGTCTGAGCCAGGCTAGGCTTAGTGTGTCAGCTTTTTAGTTGCTAGGTTACGGGGACGCTGGCGAGACACGCCGCTCTGTCTGGCATCATGTTTTTGTTTGTTTTTATGTAATGTTCGTAATTTTATGTAATGTCATGTTTATTTCTTTGTATTGGTTTGTCTAGTTAAATGTTTTCCCTATTTATTTACGTTATTTTTGATAGTTTTCATGTTATTCTTAGTCCTTTTTACTGCTTCTAAGTCAGCTGAAACGTCGTTGACGTTTGTCCATTGGGAGCTTGCTATGGCTAGCTTTTGCCCTAGCTGGGCATCGGACATCCTTCCATCCATCCGTGAGCGGTGCTGCACTTCACTGTCTGGTCGAGGGGATCTCTCGGGTCAGCTGGACCTGGGCTACTCGGCGGGAGATCTGCCGTGACCGCCGAGCTCAAAGTCAAAGTCAAAGTCAAAGTCAAAGTCTGCTTTATTGTCAATTTCTTCACATGTCAAGACATACAAAGAGATCGAAATTACGTTTCCCACTATCCCACGGTGGAGACAAGACATTTTACCAATTAGGTCCACAGACAAAACATAACATTCAATTAAACAATATAAAAAGTAAATAAGAAGGCACATACAGTGAAGAAATAAGAGCAGCAAAATTTAAGTTGAAATTGTGCAATTGTGCATACAGTAGACAGTCAATATAATAGTGCAAAAGTCAGGCCAATAAATGGCTGAGGTAGTTCTGTTTGACCTAAGTATGCAAGTGGCATAGTGGTGCAAGTTAGATAGATAGATAGATAGATACTTTATTGATCCCCAGGGGAAATTCAAGAATCAAGTTATGTAAGAGCAGCAGAAGTGTGTTCAGCAGTGTTTTCAGGACACTGGACAACAACAACAAGTTGCAAAGTGTGCAAGTGTACAAGTGGAGTAGTGCAAGTGGAGTAGTGCAAGGCAGCCATTGTGGGTCCAAAAGTCCAGGATGTTATGTGGCTGAGGGTGGAGGGGGGAGAGAGTTCAGCATCCTAACAGTCTGGTGTATGAAGCTGTTGGTGAGTCTGGTGGTGCGGGAGCGCAGGCTTCTGTACCTCTTCCCAGAGGGCAGTGGATCAAACAAATTGTGAGCGGGGTGACTTGCATCACTCACAATTGTGGTTGCCTTGCGGGTGAGGTGGGAGGTGTAAATGTCCTTCAGGGAGGGGAGTGAAGCGCCAATAATCCTTCCAGCTGTGTTCACTATGCGCTGCAGGGCTTTCCTGTTGTATTCAGTGCAGCTTCCGCCCCATATCGCGATACAGCTGGAGAGGATGCTCTCAATGGTGCCTCGGTAGAATGTGGTCATGATGGCTGGTGGAGCACTTGCTCGCCTGAGTTTCCGCAGGAAGTACAGGCGGCGCTGAGCTTTCTTCGCCAGTGATGCAGTGTTGGTGGTCCAGGAGAGGTCTTCACTGATGTGCACCCCCAGGAATTTGGTGCTGCTCACTCTCCACCACAGCACCATCGATGGTCAGTGGCAGGTGTTGGGTGTGACCTCTCCGGAAGTCAACAACAATCTCCTTGGTCTTGCTGACGTTCAGCAGGAGGTTGTTGTCCCTGCACCACGTGGTCAGAAGGTCGACCTCCATCCTGTATTGAGTCTCGTCGCCCTTGGTGATGAGACCCACCAGAGTTGTGTCGTCAGCAAATTTCACTATGTGGCTGTTGCTGTAGGTTGCAGTGCAGTCATGCGTCAGCAGGGTGAAGAGCAGCGGACTGAGCACGCAGCCTTGGGTGGCCCCCGTGCTCAGTGTGATGCTGCTTGAGATATTGTTGCCAACACGTACTACTTGAGGCCTCTGACAGAGGAAGTCCAGTAGCCAGTTGCAGAGGTAGGTAGTGAGTCCCAGTTTGTCAAGTTTGCAGATGAGTTGTTGTGGTATTATGGTGTTGAATGTAGAACTGAGGTCTATAAACAGCAATCTCACATATGAGTCTCTTTTTTCCAGGTGGGTGAGGGCTGGGTGGAGGGCAGAGCAGATTGCATCCTCTGTGGACCGTTTGGCTCGGTATGCAAACTGGAAGGGGTCCAGGGTGGGGGGGAGAAGGGATTTGATGTGTGACATGACAAGCCGCTCAAAGCACTTCATGATGATGGGTGTCAGTGCCACGGGGCGGTAATCATTGAAGCAGGATGGAGCAGTTTTCTTCGGCACAGGTATGATGGTGGCAGCTTTGAAACATGATGGGACGATGGCTTGCTTCAGGGAAGTGTTAAAGATGTCTGTGAAGACATCCTTAAGCTCCTCAGCGCAGACCTTCAGCGCACGACCTGTCTGGGCCTGCTGCTTTACGGGTGTTGATAGCAGCAAGTGTCCTCTTCACGCTGTCGAAATTTGAAATTTTGCACACACGTTAGGTGTCACGCATCGCAGTTAGGTACAAGAGCTTGACCCCGGGCGTGGCCCAGGGACTCGCTAGCACCCCCTTCGGTGACTGATCCCGTGGTTGGCAAATATTTTGAGGTGGTTAACATAATCGAAAAGTCTTGAAATTTAGCACACACATCAGGTGTCACACAAAGCAGCTAGGTAAAAAAGCTTGGCCCCGGGTATGGCCCAGAGACTCGCTAGCGCCCCCTTACGCCCCCTTAGATGACTGATCCCGTGGTGGGCATATACTTTCAGCTACACACACCAAATTTGGTAGGTGTCTGTATCTCCCCAAGATGAACAACTTTCGTATGTACAATGCATTAGCCACGCCCAACAGGAAGTGAGGTATTTGGGATTTTGTGCAGAATAATATGTGATGAAATATGTGATGAATCATGATGCCAAAAGAGGTGCTTCCCATGGGTGAAAACGCATGAAATTTGGCACACACATCAAGTGATACAGTGAATAGACAGGGATAAAAGCTTGGCACCGGGCGTTGCCCAGGAACTCCATAGCGCCACCTTATGTCACTGTGACTTGTGGTTGGCATATAGTTTTAGATACACACACCAAATTTGGTGGGTGTATGTAACTCCCAAAAACAAACAACTTTTGTATTAACATGCCATTAGCCACGCCCATAGCAAGTGAGGTAATTGAGATTTTGTGCGTTGTGGACATGATCAATTTTAACGTAATCCTCCTAGACGGTTGATCCGATTCATGTCAAAGTTGGTATGCATGACTCCGAGATGTTCCTGATTATAAATTGTGAAGCCTTTTTTTGGTATGTTGTAATTTGACGAAATGGCGAAATTATTATTTTTAATGCCCTTCCACATAAACAATAAATGTGTCATAATTCACCATGCATGGCTTGAAATGTTTTAAATTTCACAAGTCATGGAAGACCATGTTAATGATAATATTTACATGCCCATAATGCATGTTTGGCATAGCGCCATCAACTGGCAACAGAAAGAACGACAATTATGCTGATTTCACATGATCAATTTGAACATACTCCTCCTAGACGGATTGTCAGATTCATTTGAAATTTGGCAAACATTATGCCAAGATGTCGCTGATGTTAAATTGTGAAGGGATTTGTGAATGTTGTAATATATTTGATATGATTTTAATATCTCACCACATAAACAGGAAATGTGTCATAAATCACAGTGCATTGAATGAATGGTCTGAAACTTCTCAGGTTAAAGGTCTCATCTCATCGTTTTTTCATTAATTTTGCAGTGGTCTGTAGTATTGATGAATGCCCTGTGAGCCGGTTTTGGTGAAAAAAATGCTGTCCTGCGTCTGTTTCATGCTGTTCTAGTTTGGTGGGGAAGGTGGGCGGGGAGGAACGACTGGATTTCGCCTCTAGTCATGAATATTAATGACATGCTAATGAATTCACCTCTGATTGGCTAACAGTACTGTGACGCTTCCTCCAGTGCGTCCTCATCCGATTCTGCCTGTGCTATGCTCCATATTCAACTTTACAGTGCTAAAACCTGGCTAAAACTCGAGTCAAAACTGTTGCACAAAATGTCTTCAGAGATACAACTTCATGTGTTTGATCCTAGTGTTCGAGTAGGAAGAAGAACCGCTTCCTGATCGTTTGTCGGTGAACGTTGGTTTAATAGAATGGTAACAATTGCCTGTCAGCTTAAAATTTCTCCTAAAAGAGGTAAACGTTTGTGACAATCGTCATCTTGCTTTCAAGTAATAAACAGTTGGAAACGTTTTAAAATAAAGACCTATTTCTTTACACAGTCAAAAGTCTTTGCAATCTTCCTAGTAGATATTTTACTTCACAACACAGGTAAGCACCCTAAATGCAGTTCAGCCACTGACCTAGCCTGCTAATGTTATCGGAATAGCTAGATAGTTATGGTTTGAATTCCATGATACTATCATTGAAAGACTACTTGGTCATAGCCAAATATATATATAGATCTAAATGCAAACACGCCTACCTAGCTATATTTTGCTGGAATTGTACCAGAATGCCTACAGAAGCAGAGAATGTGTGCTGCAAGACTTCTCCGGTAATGAGAACTATGATAGCCTGACATTGGTAGAGGTTAGCCTACTCAAGTTGTTTTCTGTCATGTATGACAGAAAAAGTAGCCTACTATAGGAATCTTATAGTATTTTGGGACTAAATATTACAGTAATCTTATAGGAATACTATAGTATTTGGACATACTATAGGTACTATAAGACTACTATAGAAAAACTATAGTGGTTACAGGATATTATAGTTATTAGTAGTACTTCTACAGTATGTCCCAATTATTACTATAATATTTTGCCCCAAATACTATAAGATTCCTATACTACTTTTTCGTAAGGGGATTGCTCATGTGGTTAGAAAAATGGGCAACACCAGTACCCCTGTTGTCTGTATGACCCTGTACCCAGGATTAGAACCAGTCTGCCTTAGCATAATGTACTCCCTTCAAAATGCACTAAACATTCGACTATGACGACTATGGCCCTCTGTGAGACAGAAGATATGAAAGGTAAGATAAACCTTTAGCTTAAAAGGGACAAAAACTGATGAAACTTCTAAAACAAATATACAAAACAGGTCAATTTTCTATAAACAACTTTATTATATTTACATACAGCAGTGGTACTCAAAGTGTGGTCCACAAGCTATCTCAAGTGTTCCACAAGTAGATGTGGTAAAATATAATAGAGGAGTTGTTTGCAATATTGAACCAACTTGTATGTAAATCCAAACAGTTCTGCAACACTGATGTAACCTATGCCAGTTTAAATCATATGAATCCTCTGACACCATAAGCAAGTTGCAAAGACAATAAGCAAGGTGGTTCAGTAAGAAGGCCTATTGTGTAATATACTGTTGAAGTAGGTCTACTGTTTTTTTTGCTAGGTGGTCCGTGAAACACTGACAAATAGTAATATTGCAGTCTATTAAAATAATGCAAACACAAAACAAGAACATCCAAACTATGCACAGAATTAACAATGTCCTCTTTTTGCCAGACGATGCAGACATCTGGCCTACAGATCCTTTGTAAGATGGTGCTGGGATTATTTAGGGAAAAGTTTGTCTGAGTTGGTCTGAGTTGTTGTTTCGGCTTGTATTGTCCTGGGGATCTGAAGGTACAACACACAAAACACATTCGTTGGCTGTGATGATTTTATTACATTGCTCTTTAATTGCGCTGGGCCATAGGTGGAGCCATCAGGTGTTATTGTGGAGATGTCGCTTTCATCCTCCTCCTCCTCTTGATCAACCCGAGGTCTTCTAGCTGGCCTTGGATGAACAGGCTTGATGGCAGTAGAGGTAGCAGGCCCCCATGCCCATGGTGTATCCGAAGTGCTTGTATCAATACTCATACTTTTCATGAAGTATTCTGTTTGGGTAGCTAAAGTAAATAAATGTGTATTACTGTCAAGTTACAAGATACTAATAGTACACAGGACATTCACTATCTCACAAAACTGTACTGGCACAATGGAAACAAAAATATTTTAGTGACTGTGGTAAGGTGTATGATGTACTAAGTAGCATACCCACAAGAAGACATTCGGTAATATCAATTCTATCTGTTATGCAATTCATAGGTTTCATCAGGTCCATTTACACAGGTGTATTAATCAAGCACCATGCAGTCTGCATTCATAATCGAGGTGCTTGATTTTATACACCTGTGGAAAGTGACCTGAAGAAACCCATGAATTGACTTTCCAAAACATTGACGAGCACATAAGAACCTGTATTAGCCTACTAGAAAAAGACTTCTAGAAACTAACTAGCACAACAATAAAAGTTAGATCACAAACCTTTGCTTCTAACGTGATGACCTAATGTAGGCTAGAAAGCTGTGTAGCCTGACATGAGGATGTGCTCTGGAAGACATACAAAACACTAAGTAAACCGCAAGTAATCAAACAAAACATCATTGTATGTCAATGTAATAATGGCAAGAAGACAAATTAGACTGAAGTGTAAATACCTGAGCTCTAGTGATAGCAACTTAGCCTAATAGTGCAGGGGTATTGTGTTTTTGATTTTCCCTGTTTAGACTAGAACAATACCCGTACTTAGTTGAGCATAAAATATTGTTGCTAATATTATTATTTGTGGTTTAACGCTTAGGTTAGAAGATTATAGGTTCAACAAGCTAAATCTCTGGGTAGTGTGGTCAGTTTCTTATGAGTGTAGCTACACCAGGCACGTAACTGAAGCATTCCGTTCGCGTTATGTACTGCAACAATTAGCTTCCAATAGGCCTAATCAATGGAAGTAGCTACACCTGACGTGTTAGTGGCCTGTAGGCTACGTTCGGGAAAATAGACCATTCCTCTAATGGATTTTACCAGAGCCCTTCCTATTAGACATTCTCTGATTTTACACGTCGCGAACAGAACACTTCAGTTACGTGCCTGGTGTAGCTTCCTGTAATATAGGCTAGCCTAAGCCTAGCTTGTACCCTTTTCATGCATGCTAACGTGAAGAATATGTAACAGATGTTAGGTGGAAAAGTTTGTTTGTACTTACAGCCTGTGAGCTGGTGGTCCATCTTCATGACGGTACAGAACCAGGTTTTCAGAACATCGATGCAAAACCACTTTCTAAGGCAGTGAGTGTTGTTGAAATGATTGGAACACAGAACTAATGTTGCACTACTTCGGTGGTGGTGTTCCAACGATAAATCCAAACCATTTCTTCCTCAACTCATGTTTCTAAGGCAAGACATGCAACATTGATGTGTTATTGCCAGAAATAAAACAGGCACGATTTTTTTTCTGCCAT
The DNA here is from genome assembly GCF_018492685.1 of Alosa sapidissima. Classification (NCBI taxonomy): domain Eukaryota; kingdom Metazoa; phylum Chordata; class Actinopteri; order Clupeiformes; family Clupeidae; genus Alosa; species Alosa sapidissima. The sequence goes on along the minus strand of NC_055964.1, from coordinate 34,582,307 downwards.
GTTGGCAACTTGCTGTTAGCTCCTACTAGCTGCAGAGAGACAATCCCCTAGCAGCAAAATCTTCCAGTCTTCCTGTAGGCGGTCACAAGCCAAGGTGGGCGAGGCCATGAATAGTCAGTTTCCCTTCGGCGTCATTGGGAAGGGCTCTTTCTGATTCGCTTGTTTTTCCGTGTATTTTCTTTCATTGGCTAATGCGGGCAATGGGGGTAGAAGATCATTTTCACGTGCAGCATGCATATGCAACTTGGAGTGAGCTATAGTATTTCGAAAGTAACAAGTATTAAACGGTTTGTCAGTGAATGTGACCTTTAATAGATATCATGATTATGATGATATCCAGACACCCAATGGGCCTGCCTGGCATAGCGCCACCACCTGGCCAAGCAGGAAATGTGCCAGAAATGGAAAATGCCTTAAGTGATTGATCTGAAACTTTATAAAATATTGGATATCATTATTGTGATGATATTCACATGCGTAATTCACAGGCCTAGCATAGCGCCACCATCTGGCCAAGCAGGAAATGTGCCAGAAATGCTCTATGCTTTGAATAAATGGTCTGAAACTTTTCAGGTTAATAGATATTATGATTATGATGATATCCAGACACCCAATGGGCCTGCCTGGCATAGCGCCACCACCTGGTCAAGCAGGAAATGTGCCAGAAATGGACAATGCCTTAAGTGATTGATCTGAAAGTTTACAAACATTTTGGATATCATTATTGTGATGATATTCACATGTGTAATTTCAATGCCTAACATAGCACCACCATCTGGCCAAAAAGTGTATCAGAAATGTTCTTTGCTGAAAATGAATGGTCTGAAATTTCTCAGTTTAATATATTATGATTATGATGACACCAAATGGGCCTGCCTTGCATTACGCCCCCACCTGGCCAAGCGAGTAAATGTGGCAGAAAATAAAATACAAAAGCAAATAGCACACGCATCAAATATGTACATTTCACAAACGCACCACGTCGGTGCTTTGTTGGATTCCGACATGTCACGGGTTGCGGCCCGCAGGTGCTCGGGCCCGCCATTGCCGCTTGCGGCTATATTTTGTATTTGTTATTTTTTAAATGTATTTGTCATGTCTTGATGTCATGGGCACGCTGGCGACTACGGCGTTGAACCCTGAGGGACACCACATGTTAGGGGCATAGGAGCTGAGGCATGATGACCAATAGATACATAAAAACTCCTGTGCTTTAAATAGGACCTAAGCCAGCAGATGACTGAGCCAGTGAGACCCACACAACATTCTAGTATTTCTAATAGTATGCTGTGGTCAACAGTGTCGAATGCCGCACTGAGGTCCAACAGCATAAGAACGGTGGTTTTTCCAGCATCATTATTTAGCCGAATATCGTTAACTACCTTTACCAGGGCTGTTTCAGTGCTATGGTATTGTCTAAAGCCTGACTGGTAGGGATTGTGACGGTCAAGACATGACCGCACAGGACTTGTGCCCTGTCGGCACTCATCTTCCCTCCATATCAGTGGTTATGTACCCACACATGCATACACAGATTAACGTTCACTAAATTACTTTTACATCACATTATGGACTGTTACCTTATGGATCTATGGACAGAATGAACTGCGTCGGTGTGGCGACGGCAACATGCTGTTGCGCAAGAGTATAACTTTGGGCCATAGCTACGTGGCTAGCACTTTGGACGTTTGCACTCACCTAACACTATTTCCCATAATATGGTAATGTTCATGTAATGTATGACACAAGACAACTATCTGCTATGTTTGCACATTTATTGTTAACTTAAGTTAGACGCGTAAGCTTGAGTAAAACATGAATGCTATGCAGACATAAAAGTGACCGACTGTTGTGTTGTCTCGTTCTGGCTCTGAATGTCCGGTGGCAAAGGGGGCCGACGAGACACTACGGACGATTTATTGGTTCCGGGCGGCATTGAGCCGTGCCATTCTGTTTATTACTGTGGGGGACGTTCGCGACGGTCCTGATCAAACCGCCGCGATCTTTATTCTTAACACCAGCAATAGGGTGTACTATTTAGCAATCTCTTTTGATATAACTGCTAGGGCATAGGTCACATCTGTATGCTTGTGATTCAGGGTCTGTCTTGTCTTCCTGTAGTAATTGATTGTTTATTGTTTCCCTGTCTATGTGAATGGTGCTGGTCGCCAGGTATATGTACCCCTCTGTTTCATTTGATGTTAGTCTTGATGTTGTTGGTGATGCGCAACGTGAGTGTTACGACCCTGTATTTGGAAAATAGTCACCTGTAAAAGCTATTGGAATTTTTGAAGAATGATTGCTAGGTTTTTTTTTCTTTATTAGTTAAGTAATTTTCCTATGGACCCCTCTGCTTGTGTTGTATTCAAGCCACGTTATTACATTTTTGGTCCATTCTCAACCACTGCCTCTGCTTCCTTGGCCACACCCACTTTGATTGAAGGTAACTCCGCTCGGTACCGTGACAACTGGTGTCAGAAGTGGGATGGCCATTAGAGGGCAGTATTGAGTATTTTTTTTTTCCCCCTTTTGGATTTTTCTATGCTTTCTACTGCTTGTGAGTGATTCTCCCCCCCCCTTGTGAACGCCGCCATGGCCCCAAAGAAAAAGAGTGTGCAGCCAGGTGACGGGACAGCTAGGGGAGAAGAGGCTGGTGACGAGGAACCGGAATTGGCTAGTCTGGCCGAGGATGCCTCCCTGCAGGATCTGCGGGACCTGATCCGCACCCAGATGGCACAGCAGCAGGCCCGGAAGGAGCGCATTGAACAGGAGACGCGACAGTGGAGGACAATCCAACATCAATTCAGTCTTCTCCAGCGGGAGGTGCAGGAGAGGACCACCCCCGACCTGGAAGGACGTCCCCACCTAGCTCCAAGCCATGTTCCAGAGGTGCCGGGAAGAGGATCTTCCGCCACGGGTCGACGCTTCACACCCCCACTGGGATTACCCCGTTCAAGCAGTCAGGTTAGAGGGCATGTAGAACGGGAGCCTCGACTCCAGTGCTTATGTGACAGCGATGATATTGAGCACTATCTCATCATATTTGAGAGGGTAGCGGTGGCGTGTCAGTGGCCGACAACTGACTGGGTAGTTAGACTAGCGCCCCTCTTGATGGGCAAGGCTAGGGCCGCCTACATTAATATGCGATTACAAGTCCAGAGTGCTAACCAGTGGGCCACGGCTGCCCACACATGTTGGCACCTCAGGTAGCAGAGCAGGCATGTTGGCACCTCAGGTAGCAGAGCAGCCATGTTGGCACCTCGGGTAGCAGAGCAGCCATGTTGGCACCTGTAGAGCAGCCATGTTGGCACCTCAGGTAGCAGAGCAGGCATGTTGGCACCTGTAGAGCAGGCATGTTGGCACCTCAGGTAGCAGAGCAGCCATGTTGGCATCTCAGGTAGCAAAGCCATGTTGGCACCTCAGGCATGTTGGCACCTCAGGTAGCACATCAGGCATGTTGGCACCTCAGGTAGCAGAGCAGGCATGTTAGCACCTCAGGTAGCAGAGCAGCCATGTTGGAACCTGTAGAGCAGCCATGTTGGCACCTGTAGAGCAGAGCAGCCATGTTGGCACCTCAGGTAGCAGATCAGGCATGTTGGCACCTGTAGAGCAGAGCAGCCATGTTGGCACCTCAGGTAGCAGAGCAGCCATGTTGGCACCTCAGGTAGCAAAGCCATGTTGGCACCTCAGGTAGCAGAGCAGGCATGTTGGCACCTCAGGTAGCAGAGCAGCCATGTTGGCACCTGTAGAGCAGGCATGTTGGCACCTCAGGTAGCAGAGCAGCCATGTTGGCATCTCAGGTAGCAGAGCAGGCATGTTGGCACCTCAGGTAGCAAAGCCATGTTGGCACCTCAGGTAGCAGAACAGGCATGTTGGCACCTCAAGTAGCAGAGCAGCCATGTTGGCACCTCCAGGTAGCAGAGCAGGCATGTTGGGCGAGACATTATAAAATCACATAGACTGGTGGTAATTGGTCAGGACTCAGGTGTAATGAATGAATGTGTGACATTAGCATTACCAGTCTCCTGGTAGAACTTGCGCTGGAGATTACATTATCTGTGCAACTATCAGATCAAAGACTCGTTCATCATGTGACATGGATTGTATTTTCTGATCTTCTCCTTGTTGAATACAATGTGAGATTAAAGGAGAATTTCCAGTCTGTTAGGTAATTTCTAGGTAAAGATTTTTACTAGGGAGAAAAACGAATTTAATTGGTCCAGTATTGAGCTAGAATGCTAAAAGGCTATCGGGTATTTTGAAACATGAAGGGGCCTATTTTGAAAACCAGACTATATGCATGAAACATTCCCACAGGGAAATATACATATATTTAAACATGAATGTAAACTATATTGTACATTTAACCCTTAAAGGTGTAGGTTTTTGAACATTCTAAGTTCCGCAACAATTGAAGGTTCTAAAATTCTATGTTGAATTCAATGAACCCAGATATTCTTTAGAATGTTAATTTCCCAACATTCCCGTCACACCGGTGTGACGGTACTCCTTTAAGGGTTAATCATTCTATGTCTCAGTTAGATTTTATTCTCAGAAACCTTTGTCTTGCGGCCCAGTCATATCCTCATCCAGAGCAGGGGTGGCCAACCTGCGGCTCGCGAGCCGCATGCGGCTCTTTGCCTCCTCTCGTGCGCTCGCGGCTGCTCAACTGATGTTCTCATTTTTTCTCCTTGGATTTATAGTTTTTTATTTTTTGAAATAGCCTATATTTCTGGTAAATGAAAATGCTTTTCATAAGTTGATAGTACTGGCAATAGTTAGGCTGCAATGTTTAAATAAAAATAATTTTATTGTCATGTTATGGATAGAAGTCTAGCCCATAAAGAAGCAGAAACGTTTGTTTCTTTAGCCAGGGGTAATGCTACTGTTGCAATCAGGAAAACCCTGATGCTAAGAGTAAATAGAAAGAGGAACACGAACATTCAAAAGGCGGATTAATCTTTTTTGTAGGCTAGCATAACCCTTCTGGTTGATATGTCAACATAACCAAAATAAAACCGTAAAAAACCTGTTTAACACGTTAGTTTGGTACTTGGTATGCCAGACTTAACTGATGCATAAAAGCTTCAAACCTGAACATTTCCCAAAGGCACTGACCTTTGCAAGTACAAGGTAAAGGTATGATACATAGACGTCAGTCAGAGAAGCAGACACTCGACGGAACATTTGATGGTCACACTGGCATCTTATCAATTACTGATAGTACGGTGTTCATTTTAGGACATCCTCAGACTCAGGTGTCAGACTCAGAAAAACATCGGTCATCTTCAGACAAAACTGCCTCAGCGTCAGAAAAACCAGACTCGGGTGTCAGACTCAGAAAAACATCGGTCATCTTCAAACAAAACTGCCTCAGCGTAAGAAAAACCTCGGTCATCCTCAGATAAAACTGCTTCAAACCAAACTGCCTGAGTCAGGTCTCAGAAAATCAGGTCTCAGAAAAAACGCTGTCAGAAAAAACAGTCAGACGAAAAAGTCTCAAATGAAAAGTTATTGTGGGGACAGAAGAAGACGACGGATACAGAACGGTGAGTTTAATATTATGCTTAATACATTATTCTGTCACTGGCAGGGTAGGAATTTCACGGCGGCCACGACGGCCGTGGTAGCCCCTTGCGTTGGCCGTGAGGCCCCTTTGAAAATCATAGGTTTACAGGCCACGGTGGCCTTGGTGCCCCCTTCTTTCAATATTCTGCTTTGTGTTCTACTAATAGCGATTTTTATTCAGCCTGCGGCCTGTCAAAATAATCTTAGCATTCACAGCGCAAATTAATTTAGTCTTTTACGCAGTGGAGAAAGTGACATCGCAAGAAAGTGCGTCCAAATTCACCCATTCTTCTCAGTTGAACTACTCGAGAAGTAGCCTATTCATCACACAGACATCACAAGTGATGTCACATGAAAGAGCTTTTTCTCAGCTTTTAAACGATTAACATCGTTTAAAAGCTGTGTCGATAATTGCTGTGTTGAACGGTTCGCGAGAAAAGTAAATAATATAATTAAATTTAATCATACATTCTACTGAAGGTTTTGCGTCCATGATCTCCCTACATATTCATCTCGGTGGAATACTTTACGAACCCTTCTTTTAACACATGACAAACCACATATCAGAATAAACAGCAGACCTTACCGAACATAAAGGTGTAAAGCAGTCCCCTGTACAGTTAGCCGTTCCAGAGTAATCCAGTTTTGAATTTGCAGTAAATTTTGACATGCATTGATGTCTCCAAATTTGGGCTTTAAGTTTTACAATGTGTTTAAATTGTTCCACATGATTTCATAACGGGCCAAATACAAAATAAATGTTACAAATATCACCTAGATATTGGTAAATCAGAGGACAGTTGACTAAGAGTTTGTGAAAGATCATAAAATGCTAAGCATGCATCTAGGCTATTTGAGTTTCTTAAAGATGAGCTGTGCTTAAATTTAAATTGTTCAATACATGATTTCATAGCAGGCCAAATATAAAATAAATGTTATATATAGCCTAGATATCTGTTTTTATTAGATGATCAGATGATTTACAGTTATATGTAATATGTCATGTTTCATGTTTTTGTAATGTTTCATACAATGATGCAGGTCTACTGCAGTGAATAGGCTAAATACAACTTTGATCATTTTTATAGCCTACTACTGTATAGTTAACTTTGGCCTTGGTGCCCATGTGGCCTTTGTGCCCCCCACCAAATATGCCCAACTGAAGGCCAAGTGGCCTTGCCCCCAGAATGGTGAAATTCCAAGCCTGGTCACTGGCATGTTATATTTGGTGCTTGGTTAGATGTAGAAATCATAAGTAAAGGTAGAAAGTGATCCAATGGTATACACATTGTAGGAAATCCATGGATGTAACTTAGCTAACCTCACTTCGCTAGTAACATTAGCAGCTGCTGTAAGGCACATACCGGAGTAAGCTACGTACTACATACAGCAAATTACGGTACATTCAATAAGCTAGGGAAAAGTGGGTTAAACATTTTTCCACCACGGAAGTCCAGAACGACACTTGGACCATTATTTCTTACTTTTGCTAACCGTTTCCCAGTTGTACACTACCTACCAGTAAGAAACCTGCATCATTATCATCACATCATTATTCCCAAACCCCCATAAAGACAAATGTGCTATGTCATGATTTAATACCATATAATACCATTATGATAATACATGAAATAGCAGGTACCAAGAACAAGGCACATTTCTCTAAATAAGTTAAGATAACATCTCATATCAAATGAATTCAACAACGCTGCAGTTATTGTCCCCTGGGGATTATATTTCAAGTACCTGTCTATCTTTATGTCTGTCTATTATTGTCGTGCAATGACAATGACAACTGCTAACGTTTTATAATGGTATTATATGGTATTACATCATGGCATAGCACATTTGTCTTTATTTAATACTTAATACTTTTCTGAGACCTGATTTTCTGAGACCTGACTCCACTTTTTCTGATAGCGTTTTTTCTGAGACCTGATTTTCTGAGACCTGACTCCACTTTTTCTGACAGCGTTTTTTCTGAGACCTGACTCCACTTTTTCTGACAGCGTTTTTTCTGAGACCTGACTCCTTAGAGATGTTTTTCTGAGGCAGTTTGGTTTGAAGCAGTTTTATCTGAGGATGACAGAGGTTTTTCTTACGCTGAGGCAGTTTTGTCTGAAAATGACAGATGTTTTTCTGAGTCTGACACCTGAGTCTGAGGATGTCCTAAAATGAACACCGTATGATAGAGCATTTCTCATGCTAATAAGTCAGTCAGTGATGGGGAATTTGATGTGTGTCAAATATCTTTGTTGCTTGCTACTCATTCCTGAAAACGATAATTTGTAGCATCTGCCAAGTGTTTCATTTTAAATGAAAAATAATATTTAAAGTGTAGGCCTAAGTCGCTGTTGTGGTGTGGGCATCTTTTTTTGTTGTGCGACTCTTTTGAGTTGTGTTGAAAATTTGTTTGGCTCTTCATAGAGAGGCAGTATAATATAACAGTTTATTCCACTGCTTGGTTGAATTTCCCATTGTCCTACGTAATTTAGAACGACCATTAACCGTATGTTATCTGCACACCTATGAAGTAGATCCATTTTTTTGGCCGTATCACACTTGTATATTAATTCGCCGAACTCGTTGTGAAGTTTAAATTAACTGTCACGTTGCATCCGAGCTGTAAAATGCAGACGTTCAGAACATTGCAACATTGTAGCATATGACGGAGGTGGCTTTTAGCTAGATGGATGACGGCAGGCTAAGTAAAAGCGATGTTTCAAAGCTAAAGTTCATCGGAATCTTGGGGTACGCCCGCTTGACAACGGGAGAGATAGAACCAACGACTGGCCTTTGGCCGTAGCAACCATCCATTTAGAACTAGTAACGGCAGTTTGTCTTGTGAGTTGAGAAATTAGTTGATATGTGTCGGAAGAAATTAGAACTAGTTCTACAAACAAGACAGTTTTAGCGATTAAAACGTTTAAATTGTAACAGGAAATGAACACAACGCAAGTGGCAACAGTGGAATAAGCGGGATAATGGACTCCACGGTGGTCTGTTCACAGAAGTTAATGCACTACGAGGTTTAAACGGCCCTTCGCTTCGCGTCGGGGCCGTTTTACAACCTCGACCGTGCATTAACTTCTGTGAACAGACCACCGTGTCGTCCATTATCCCTTACATAATGACTGACATACAAGTTTTACATTTTATTTGACTTGATTTAACACAGCCTATTTGTGTGTGTGTGTGGTAGGCCTTGACAAATAGTAAAAAAATGTGTGTGTGTGTGTGGTAGTGACAAATAGTAACTTATTTAGCTTTGCACTGTCATTTTATTAAATCGGTCAGTGATGGTTTCGCATCTTTCTCTTTGCAAACCAATCTCCTAGCAGATCGAGTTTTAGCTATTTTTGTTCAGAGACAGGGGTAAACTGCTTTTTTGAGGTTTAATTACTTGGCTACACACAATATTATTTCCACAAAATCGGAAACATCTTTTCTTAACTAAGTCGAAATCCTTCACGGTTTAATCGCCGTCGCCAACCGAACACGCCCATCACACATGTTGCAACTAAAGTCATTTCGAAGTGACGCACCGATTTCAGGCGAAACGAAACTAGGTAGCCTCGCATTCATGGAAAGTTGTGAAGCGATAGGGTACACTACACACCGCAAAAGAAGAATGGCAGAAGCAGGTTCAAGTAACCAGGACCTTTTTACATGCCCGATTTGTCTTGATCTCCTTAAGGATCCAGTGACTGTTAACTGTGGACACAATTACTGCACGGGCTGCATTAAGGGCTGCTGGGATCAGGAAGATCAGAAGGGAGTCTACAGCTGCCCTCAGTGCAGACAGACGTTCACTCCAAGACCCGTTTTGAACAGAAATAATATCTTTGCTGAGCTTGTGGAACAGTTCAGGAAGAGCAGAATTCAACCTGCTGTTCCTGCTCCTGTTGTATGTGCTGGACCACCTGGAGATGTGGAGTGTGACGTCTGCACTGGGAGAAAACTGAAAGCTGTGAAGTCCTGTCTGGACTGTCTGGTGTCTTACTGTGAAACTCACTATAAAGTTCACAATGAAGTCCATCCTGGAAGAAAACACAAGACTGTTGATGCCACAGCTCAGCTACAGGAGAGGGTCTGCACTCAACATGAGAAGCCTTTGGAGATATTCTGTCGTACGGACCAGAGTTGTATCTGTTTTCTCTGTATGGTGGATGAACACAAAGGCCATGACACTGTGTCAGCATCTGCAGGGAGAAAGGAGAAACAGGTAAGAGCAGGAGTTGTAGCAGCCTATAACATGGCTATATGGTGTAACTGGAATGAAGCAGGCTATAGACTCATCCTCTAGAGTTCATTTAGACAGCAAGTTAGAGAGTGAATAACAACATGCAATAACAATAACAAAAGCATGAAATCCCTTCTCTAAATTGAAGTCATAACATCAGATGGTCACAGCCTGTAATGACAGCCATCTTAGTAATGGGTTCATCAGTAACATTAAATATCAACACCTTAGCCATGTGTTCATGAGCTCACCCTGATGAAGCAGTTTGCGCTTGAGGAATTGTCTAACAGGCCTAGTAATTCGATGATGACTGCAGTGTGGATGTGATGCATTTGTTCAACATAGACACACTTGGGAGAGACCCAGAGGAGATTCCAGCAGAGAATCCAGGAGAGAGAGAAGGAGCTGCAGGAGCTGAGGAAGGCTGTGGAGACGCTCAAGGTGAGTACTGACCAGAGGTGAAGACAGCAGCTGGTTGTTGGACAAGTTACACGGCCACAGGTAGGGACTAGGGTTCTCATGCAGTTAGCCAAAGAGGAGTAATGCTCAGTCACTTTCCAGTTCCTCTAAGCCACACTGTGGGTAACAGTGGTTAAATTTTTAGGTAATTTTCATAGGACTAAAATGGTATGTGGGATAACTCGTAGGAACATGAAAATCAATGTGGGAATGACTCAGTTTATAGTAATTTCATGTACAAAGTGCTCAGTCATTTTCAGGTTCCTCTAAGCCACACTGTGGGCAACAGGCTTTGTGGAAGAGCTGAGGGCTGCTTTAGATGGATCACGTGTCTTTGTGTGTCTCGTATCAGAGTTCTGCACAGACAGCAGTGGAGGACAGTGAGAGCATCTTTACTGAGATGATCCGCTCCATTGAGAGAAGGCGCTCTGAGGTGACAGAGCTGATCAGAGCTCAGGAGAAGGCTGAGGTGAGTCGGGCTGAAGAACATCTGAAGCAACTGGAGCAGGAGATTGCTGAGCTGAAGAGGAGAGATGCTGAGCTGGAGCAGCTTTCACACACAGAGAACCACATCCATTTCCTCAAGGTAACTGCTGATCGGTTATGAGGGCTCAGGATGTGCTGATGGCATCAATCTACCTTACGCAGCACTTTAACAGACCCCATGCCCTTTCAACTCTGAATGTTTTTTGGTTAATGCTCATATTTTTTGGCTATCAAGACCTATGAATGGTATTTTCATACTGTGATTATGATCTACTGAGATCTAGTCAATATGAGCCATCCCTAATATTTGTTTTCTGACTAGTCATGTGCACTATACTGATATTGTCTCTCTTTGTCTTTCTCTGTATTTAGACTTTCCAGTCAATGAGCAACACAGCTGAGACTAAAGACGTGTCCAGTACCTGTGTTAACCAAAGCCTTTCTTTTGAGGCTGTGGAGAAATCTGTCTCCTCACTAAAGGGGCAGCTGGAGGATTTCTGCAAAGAGGAACTCATGAAGATATCTGCAGCAGGTTGGTCACACTCCTGATATTCCTGACATATTCAATTTTTTATACTGATGTATATATTTTTTGTACATGTAAACCACTTATATAAGTCAGTGCTGTGTATAATATGATTCTCTCTGTGACAATAGTGGCTAAAGTCCAGGCTATGTTGCCTTCTGAACCTACAGCCAGAGAGGAATTCCTACAATGTGAGTCTTATACATGCAGCACATTATTCCAAATCACAAGTCAAGCTTCATTAAAAAGTTCAACATTTCAATATGGGGTTTATAGGGCATGGATAGAGGAAGCAATGCAAATGAGCAAGTCATGCTTGCAGAGCAGTAGCAGGTGTTGGGCGTTTGTTTTGTATAGCCCACCAATGCAAAGCAATGTCTTTTCCAGACAGTCATGCTTGCAGAGCAGTAACAGGTATTGGCCGTTTGTTTTGTATAGGCCACCAATGCAAAGTCCAGAATCATGTCAGCAAATCTATTACATCTCTTCCTGAGCCTCCTTTTAGAACGTCTTACCAAAGGAACTAAGTTTGATGGATGCATTAGTTAAACCAGACGTACAGATACATGATTCCCGATAAGTCATCATGAAAAGAAGAATGCAACAATGGGGGTAAACACAGCACACTCAGAAATGGATGTATCAAGTGGCACATTATATTCCCATAGAGTGTATTCTCCTTGGTGGATCCAGTATGAGAAATGAGAGTGAGGTGGAGAGGTGAAGTTGGGTTGCAGACTGGACACACACACACACACATTGAAGCATTCTGTCCTTTGTGTTGTCTTCTCCTTCATCAGATTCCTATCACTTCACACTGGATCCAAACACAGCTTATAGATACCTCCATCTGTCTGAGGGGAACAGGAGGGTGAAGGGGAGATATGAGCTCCAGTCATATAATAATCATCCAGAGAGATTTGATGGGTGCCCTCAGGTGCTGTGTAGAGAGGGTGTGTCTGGACGCTGCTACTGGGAGGTGGAGTGGAATGGAGAGGATGTTTTTATAGCAGTCTCATATAAAAGCATCAGCAGGAAAGGAGGGGGTGCTGAGTGTGTGTTTGGATGTAATGATCAGTCCTGGAGTCTGATCCTCTGCAGCTCCAGCTGCTCTTTCTGGCACAATAATAAAGACACTGAACTCCCTCTAGTGGCCAGCTCCAGAATAGGAGTGTATGTGGATCACAGGGCAGGAACTCTGGCCTTCTACAGCATCTCTGACACAATGACCCTCCTGCACAGAGTCCAGACCACATTCACTCACACACTCTACCCTGGGTTTTATATATATAGTGGATCATCAGTGAAGCTGTTGTGAGTATTCTCAGTTGGGCATTGGTCTGGTATGAGCCAGGCTAGGACCCTGCTGCAGTAGGCATTAGTGTTTCAGTTGGGAACTGGGATCAGACTCGTCACAAACACATTGAGGAGAAGGAAGGGTACGTAGTGTAGTGTAACATAAAAGTCCAAATGTAGTAAAATGGTCGTTATTGTATTGTAACTTTATTAAAATATAAGTTTGAATATTTTCCTGAAGTTTCACACAGCTCTCATTAATACAACAATGTGTGTTAATCTTTGCACCCATACACTATTTTGTACAAAACATTTTGAAGTAGTAATCTTATTTTAGGTTTTAATTATGAAGATATATATATATATATATATTTTAAATGCTCTGAATGTAATCAGCTGTGAATGCAAACTCACTGATACAGTAGGTGTTGCCCTTTAAACCCACTTAATATTTTGGACAACGCATTTTGAACATGTCTTATTTTACTACATTGATACAGACCAAGAAAAATAAGAAAATATTTGTAAAATACTCTGAATGTAATCAGCTGTGTATGTAAAGTCAGCTTCTGATTGGGCTGTCTGTCTTTGCAGAAATAAAAGGTGTGTTTGCCATAGTGTGTCCTGTGTCTCCCCTGATTGGCAGATTGTCATCCTGTGTGGAAGCAGCAGAATATAAAGAAGCCTTAAAACCTCAGTAAACAATTACAGACTGCCTTTACCACAAACACATATACAAATGCATTGAGCTGATATTTTAAATAATATCCCAAGTTAGTTGTTTTGTGTAACATGAGGTAAGAAGCCTAAAAAAGAAGAGATATAATAACTGATAGGACACATAAAGGGTAAACAGATTATGGATCTTTGTTGGTGTTGGGCGTTTGTGTTTTTGTTTTGAATATGAGCTGATTATGTGTCTGAACCCATCTAAAGACAAACACATTATGATCTCTGCTCACTCCATCTCCCACTTGTACTGTAGCGCTCACATCTCCTGAAATCACTTCCTCAGGACACCACTGCAGAACACAGATCCTTAACACTAAACACTGTACGAAAGACTCTTATTTTGTTTGTTTGACGTTGCCTAGAAACCTTGGCTCGTGCAGCCCAAGGGGGCAGGCGAATTCCCGGAAGTAGAAGAATCGACGTAGGCTGGAGGGACCACCTCTCTGCTAACTCCCATAGAAGTCCATTCATTCTAGGATTTTTTTGAAATACCATAACTTCATATAACATATATCCTGTGCCGATATTGTAGCTTCTGTGTAATCCACATAAACACTACAAAGGCAAAACAGACTCCACTACCTCGTCCGTAACGTTGGTTACCCGTAAGAAGAATGGTTAGCTTGTTCGGTTGGAGGGAAGCTAGCTTTGATGTAATCTCTCTTTCGCGCCGTAGGGAGATAACCGTATTGTTTGGATAAGAAGCTCAGTCCACCTTACTGTCTATGACGGTAACTCGTAAGCAAAACCTAGCATACACGACCGTATGTTAAGGTAAAGCATTACACAGAGGCAACCTAATAATAATAAAAAAGTAAACCTATTTTTTTTTAAAACGGCACTAATCATTACAGAGGTTTTCGATGGATTGACCGTAGGTCGGAAAAGTGGAAAGAAGATTAGCTTCAAGGCTATATGATAACTTTTTTGTTTTGTTGACTGTTTTTGAAGATGATCATGTATGGTAGCTTCAACATTAACACGACTTGGTGAGGATGATATTAATAATAATACATAAATAAATGTTTAACTTTGATGACTTTGAAGGCGAAGGAAGTGTGAGAATAATTTCAGTGTATCTATCATATGAGTTACAAGATTCAGTTCGATGGCTAACGTCACGAAGTTAAGTGTGAGTCTGCGCAGTACTGGGGGGACCAACTGAAAAATCGTTCTATTTGACTCAGTGCCCTCCCATTGAAAACGACGGAGTCTGTTCGTCCATTTCTTTTACTGTCTATGGTGCAGCCTCGTTACGTTTCAATTCAGCGGTCACCATAAATGTGTACATTCCGTTATTCATGATTAGAATGCTAAGCGGAAAGCATGTTGCTATGTGTTGGTTTTATGTTGCTTAGCTTGATACCCACGGTCATTTTGATATGCGATGCTTGCATGTAATGTAGTTATTAGCTAATCGTGTGAAGGTTAATGTCATTTAATGCAGCATACTGATTTAGTCCTTCTTCTTTATTTACAGACCACACATTAAAGTCCACACACACATACTGTACGTAAAGGCATCCACCCAGACTTAGATAGCCTCCATTACATTTCTGGAAGATTGTATGGAACCAATGAAGGCACATTAAAGAGATAAAGAAGACTGCTTTGTGGATTCTTCGTGTTCTAACAGACACGCCCGAGCAATACAACCAGCCAATCCAACCAGCAAATACAGTCCTTAACCTCATTAACATTTTGGTCCCACGAGCCGGAGACTGTGTTGATTCGGGATCAAGATGGAACAAATAAGTGAAGCAGTTCGTCTTAAGCGACAGACACATCTCCCACGTTACCTTGAAGAATATGAGCTCGACACAGGCAGCGGCAAACGTCATTCTCCTTCGACTACGATAGAGATGCTCATACAGGAGAGCGAACAGAGATGTATTGCGGAGCTGGGAACAGTCAAGATGACACCCACCACACATCCACATGCTTCATATTCAAGGCGCCAAGTGCAGTGGGACCCAGCCCTCAACGAGCAAGAGGACGAGTTTTCCCTCAGGCCCCGCGCAGAATATGATACATGGAGTAAGCACGAAAGTGAAGACTTTGCTGCTGCATGTAAGGCCGAGCTAGAGGAGATTCGTAAGGAGAACGTGGAACTGCGTGAATCACATGAATACATGTTACATGACATTGCATGTCTAAGATATGTCCACGATGATGTGAGGTCGCTAGCTGACACAGTGAAGGCCCTAGCTGAAACCCGAACAGAGCCTCATCATACAGTATGGCCAGACCTACCACCTCCTCCACCTCCTGCAACACAAGGTGAAGAGGACGGAAACTATGACAACATCGACTGGCCGCCACCACCACCAGGGCGAACACCCCGGCCATCAGAGCATCCTGATGAAGGAGAAATGGTCTCAGCCATAGATAGAGTGATGGGTGAGCTACAGCTTCTGAAACAGAGTGCGGCTTCTAGTTTAAAAGCAAATAGTAGCCTGTCCTCCACACCTAGAGCAGGCTATACCCCCAGTAGGCCCATGCCACTTAGTAGGCCAATGCCGCCTAGCAGGCCCATGACACCGAGCAGGCCCATGCCGCCTAGCCGGCCCGTGCCACCTAGCAGGCTTACTCAATCCCAGCCATTCTCAGCTATACGCCCCCCATCGTTCACCCCCTCAGACCACAGAGCCCCGTATGATCCTGGTGCGTGCTACAGATACTCACCTAGCCCTGGAGCAGGCTATGGTTCTTCACCCATGGGCCATCAGCGGTCATTCAACTCCTCTGTGTCTGAAGAGAGGGTCTACAGAGGGCCCAAGCCGAAGATACCATTTTTCAGCCACAGAGACCCAATGGAGTTTGCACTACACGTACAGTCCCTGGTGGGCATGCTCCAGACCCTGGGACCCGACGGAGATGTGGAGCTGAGATGCGGCTCGCACGTTGCCCGTCTACTCACAAAACTCCCACCAGAAATGAGAGCTGACTTTCGCCGTCAGATGCTTCAACGACCTGGGTCGACATACACCCTGATTGACCTGGCAGAGTGGCTAAGATACGAGTCCTGGTGCCAAGCCATCGCGACTGCAAGCTGGAAACCTATGCAGTGTTGGACGATGGCTCCGAGCGCACCATGCTCCTCCCTGAGGCTGCCAAGCAACTAGGGTTAGAAGGCACCCCTGAAGAACTCAACCTGCGCACCATAAGGCAGGACGTCCAGGTGCTCAGAGGAGCACGTGTGTCTTTCCACCTATCTCCCGCTGCTCAGCCAAAGAAGAGCTTTAAAATCACACAAGCCTTTACATCAGAGCGTCTTGGCCTTGCTGAGCAGTTTGACCGAGTCAAGCCCCTCATACTCATAGGTGCCGACCACCCGCACTTGCTCACCCCAGTCGAACCGGTGAGATTGGGCCCACCAGGAGGACCTGCAGCTATCCGCACTCGACTGGGATGGACTCTGCAAGGCCCCGCCAGGTTAGTCCAGCAGACTCTGCCACACCAGCAGTGTCTGTTCACCACCGTCTCCCCACAGACAGCTGAACTGATGACAAATGTACAAAGGCTGTGGCAGATGGACGTGGTGCCGTTTCAAAGTGACAAGGTAGTCATGCGGTCAAAGGAGGACCAAGAGGCGGTGGACATCCTTGAGGCGAAGACAATACGCATGGAGGTCGATGGTGTTCTGCGGTACGCTACCGCTCTGCTGCGCAAACGTCAAATGCCCCTCTTCCAAGCCACCAAGGAGGTGGTCATGCCAAGTCTAAGGAGCACTGAGAAGAGGCTGGCTAGGGACCCAGCATTCGCAGAGGCATACTGTGAGGAGATCCGCAAACTAGTCAAAGCAGGATCAGTAGTGAAGCTCAGCACCGATGTCACAACAGAGAGTGAAACGTGGTTCATCCCACATCATTTAGTACAGCACAACGACAAGAACCGTATAGTGTTCAACTGCTCGTACCAGTGCCGAGGCCTTAACCTGAACCTGACGCCAGCCATCCAGAATCTGCTCTTGGACTCATCTGGCACTGGGAGTCCGATAGTCTCGGCTACAAGCATCGACCCCTAGAGTATGGAGAACTGACGATGCGGAACGTGTACAAAGTCCTAGCTCGACAGTACGATCCTCTGGGGTACATCCTGCCATACACGACACGAGCAAAAATGCTTGTTCAACGCCTATGGGATAAACAGCGTGGCTGGGACGACCTGCTTCTTCCCGAAGAGCTGCTGCACGGGTGGAAGGAATGGGAGGCCGAGCTTGAGGTTCTACCACATATATCTCTACCCCGACCTTATGTGCCAACTCAAGCTGACGTTCTCACCAGGCAGATCCACATCTTCAGCGACGCGTCGGAAAGGGCTTATGGCTCTGTCGCATACCTACGGACAGAGGACACTCATGGCAGAGTCTACCTGTCATTCCTCGTGGCAAGATCCAGAGTCGCACCAAGGCGGCAAATGTCTTTCCTTCTCAAGGGACCAGAAGAGTGGCCTTCCAGGCCATCCACAGTGGTTGAACCGGATCCTGCAGAATACCGTAAGCTTACCTTCTGTGGCCTGACATCAACAGTTGACCAGCCCAGAATTTCCACAGCTGAACAGTATGCCTGCTGGAATGACTTTGTTGAAGCCACTGCATATGAGCTTGATGGGGCGGCCGCACAGCCTGGCAGCCCGACCGCCTCCATCTATCAGCAAGCAGAGTTGTTAATCATCAAGCAAGCGCAACAGGACTGTTTTCAGGAAGAGCTGCGCCTCCTAGAAGCAGGCAAGCCTGTACAGCGCAGCAGCCGTCTACTTACCCTGTCGCCGGAGCTGGACCCTGTAGCAGGGATCATACGCGTAGGGGGAAGGTTACGGAGAGCAGAGGCACTAGACTCCAGCTCCTTACATCCGATCGTCTTGGACCCCTCCCATCCAGCCACCAAACTCCTGATCCAGGATTATGATGCTCGTCTATGTCATCCTGGGCCTGAACAGGTGTACGCAGAGATGAGGTGTTCTTTCTGGGTCCTGCGTGGGAGAGAAGCTATCCGACGTGTACAGCACCAGTGTAAAGAATGTCGAAGGTGGAAGGCCCGTCCTGCAGTGCCAAAGATGTCAGACCTACCCGCAGCTCGGTTGCGACTCTTTAAGCCTCCCTTCTATTCCACTGGCGTTGATTGTTTCGGGCCTTTCCAGATCAAGATAGGGCGCCGCACAGAGAAGAGGTGGGGCATTATCTTTAAATGCCTCACAACCCGTGCTGTGCACTTTGACCTCCTACCAAGAATAGACGTAGACTCTTACCTGATGGCACTTAGGAGGTTCATCGCTCGCAGAGGGACACCGGCAGAAGTCTACTCAGACCAAGGGACCAATTTCAAGGCCGGTGAGAAAGAGCTACGTGGAAGCCTTCACCAGTATGAGCCCAGAACTCCAGAAGCTCCTTGCCAAGCAGAAAATTGCCTTTCACTTCAACCCGCCTGCAGCTCCACATTTCGGTGGGGCCTGGGAACGGGAGATCAGATCAGCAAAGAATGCTTTATACACAGTGATAGGATCCCAGTCAGTAGCTGAGGAAGTGCTTCGCACAGTCCTGCTGGAAGTTGAAGCCATCCTGAACTCTAAGCCGCTAGGCTATACGTCCTCAAGTATAGCCGATGAGGACCCAGTGACTCCTGTTAATGGGGCGGCCTGACGGTGCCTTACCACAGGTAGTGTACCCTATGGACAAAGGCCTCACCAGAAAGAGATGGAAGCACTGCCAAATTCTGGCTGACCAGTTCTGGGCAAGCTTCATACGGAACTACCTACCCACTCTACAGCTTCGCCAGAAGTGGCACGCCAACACAGAAGACCTCGCTGATGACTCAGTGGCCTTGCTGGTGGACCCACAGCTCCCTAGAGCCAGTTGGCCCATCGGGAAGATCATCAAAGTTCATCGGAGCGTAGATGGTCATGTCCGGTCAGCAGACATTCAAATCAGAGACAAAGTGTATACCAGGCCAGTGACTCGACTCATTCGCCTTCCAGCCATCCCGGACCCTGATGACACCGGAGATCCCATCGGGTCTTTCCCAAGAGCGAATTGCTTTAGCAATTCGGGGGCGGCTGTACGAAAGACTCTTATTTTGTTTGTTTGACGTTGCCTAGAAACCTTGGCTCGTGCAGCCTCGTTAAGTTTCAATTCAGTTTCAGAGTGACACGAGTTCGTGGTCAAACAATAGTTTAAGTAATTTGCAGTTTACGTGCCCAAAATACATTTATGTGCTGGATTGTGTGCGTCCATACAAAAGTAAGTGTTTGTAGAGTTGCAGACATGATAAGTCAGGTTGTAGCGGTCACCATAAATGTGTACATTCCGTTATTCATGATTAGAATGCTAAGCGGAAAGTTAGCATGCTAAGCTGAGTTTTATGTTGCTATGTGTTGGTTTTATGTTGCTTAGCTTGATACCCATGGTCATTTTGATATGCGATGCTTGCATGTAATGTAGTTATTAGCTAATCGTGTTAAGGTTAATGTCATTTAATGCAGCATACTGATTTAGTCCTTCTTCTTTATTTACAGACCACACATTAAAGTCCACACACACATACTGTACGTAAAGGCATCCACCCAGACTTAGATAGCCTCCATTACATTTCTGGAAGATTGTATGGAACCAATGAAGGCACATTAAAGAGATAAAGAAGACTGCTTTGTGGATTCTTCGTGTTCTAACAGACAAGCCCGAGCAATACAACCAGCCAATCCAACCAGCAAATACAGTCCTTAACCTCATTAACAAAACACACTCCAGTGTGTTTATGAGAGGGAGAGATTATGTGTCTGGAGTTCATTGCTTGTTGTAGGTCTATGACTATGTATATGGGTGGAGAGGAGAGATGAGCTCCAGTCATATCCTCATCCTCCAGAGAGATCTGATGATTGGTGGAGCTATCAGGTGCTGCGTAGAGAGGGTGTATGGGGCGCCAAATGTAACATGCCTTATTTCGTGGACAGAATCACTTTCGTGTGACGAAATACATATATTCATTACGAAACCATGTTACATCGTAACGCCTTTTGTCCACGGAATGCACAAATTGGTTTGCATTGTGTCCACGAAACACTGAAGAGAGTACATCTTTTCGTGGACGAAATTGACTGGTGGCCTTTTCCCTTCGTGGACATAATGCTGAATGCAGTATTCACTGTCGTAGACGAAATGTTTGGTCAAAAGTAATTCTGTCTACGTAAACGGAATGCACCTACACGCACCATTCTGTGCATCCTTTTTCAATTTCGTCCACAGAAGTATTGTGTTGTGTTACAGAAGGCATTCCGTCCACGCAATATAACTTAACAACTTACGAAATGCATTCAGTGACATATGCTTTCATTCTGTGGACGAAATGCATAAAAGAATCACGAAATCAATTTTGTGACCTGCTACAATACATTTCGTGAGTCAGCAGTTTACGAAATTAATTATGTGTCACGATAATTTCATTACGTGGACGAAATGCATAACAGAATCACGAAATCAGTTTTGTGACCTGCTGCAATACATTTTGTGAGTCAGCAGTTTACGGAATGAATTATGTTGCAGGATAATTTCATTACGTGGACGAAATGCATAACAGAATCACGAAATCAGTTTTGTGACCTGCTGCAATACATTTTGTGAGTCAGCAGTTTACGGAATGAATTATGTGTCACGATAATTTCATGGACGAAATGCATAATAGAATCACGAAATCATTTTGTGACCTGCTAAAATACATTTCGCGAGTCAGCAGTTTGCGGAACGCGTTGTTAACCACACCCCCATAGAGTGGCGAAGTCCCGCCCCTTTCGTTTGCCTCCATGGGACCTATCTTTCAAAAAAATTTGAACGGCAGTCTTGAACGGCAGTCTTGTGCCTTGAATTACCCATATGATGTTTGTCCATTTTAAAGACAATTTTTCATGTAAAGACATTTGCAGTTTGTTTCATAACTATTGAATTACAACATTGTGAAAGATCGTAATTCCAACGACTACAAACCCATCAGTCGCGCTAGTGACGTTAGCTCATTCACAGCCACACTAGATTGTACAAGCATACCAGCAACAGGTCTTAATTGGGCTTTCCTTGCCGAAGAAAATACCATGAGTCAGAGGATTAAACGCATCAGGTAAGTTGTATTCGTCCATAGACTGTACATTACATACTGTTAAGTGACATAGCAGGCAGCAAGATGCAACCGATAACTAGCATAACAGCTCTTATCGTTTCATTACGTTGGTGACGTACATCGTTCGAGACGAGAGATGTAGTCCACTGAGTGGATTCGCACAAAACCAACATAACTTTTGAAGTCTATCGAACAACAGTACTTTCTTGACGTGAAAAATTATATGTGTTTCACATATGTGAAATTCGTGGCACAATTCAAACTGGACCAAAAAATAATTATTATCTCTCCATTAACTCCCATTCATAATTTTTTGAAAGATAGGTCCCATGGACCGGAAGTAGAATGGGCGGGACTTCACCACTCTATTGTCCATTTCTTTTACTGTCTATGGTCCACGGTCTTTCCGCCATATTGGATCTTTTCTAAATGAGATTTACTATTGATTTAATTGTACTGATAGTTGATTATTTACTGTGTTTCATGTTATGAATGACTGCAATTTTGAAACGAAGATAAATTATATCATAGGTTTCTCATGGTGAATGAAATCATGAGTCATGACTCATCATAGTTTGTGTTTGCGAAGGTGTTTCTCCGGCAGATTTATTAGCACTAAAAGCTAGCAACTGGCTATGTACGTCAATGCATCAGAACCGGTCAGAACGCTTCTGGAACGTGGAGTGATGACGAGGTATGTAAACAGGAAACGGCGAAGTGCGTGATGGTTGCTGTCATGTGACACACGCCACCACAAGAAAGCGGAAACGCATCGTAGAGCGAGAGCCATGTGGGGTAAGTTAATCTATGTACATTTAGTAAATAATAATGTTGTTGTTGGTTTTTGTTGTTTCGAATAAAATATAGGGATACTTATCCTGACCAAAACTTCTTCATGCTTTAAAACGACTAGAATCACGCGAATTTAGTGTTTTTTTCTTAGTAGGCCTACAATTCAATGTCTTATACTGTAAGACGTGGACAAATACGTGATAATTAGCCAAATAAATCATTGTTCACGACACGTTATGGTTAAATTATCGAAATGAGTGCGATGGTGATACAATCCTGCTTTTCAATTAGTTGACATGGTGTTTGACATGAAATTATAAGCAGGTAAGTTTTACGTAATAAGCAATTTGTTTCTTTGGGTCTGGGTAATTCATGTGACCAATTCTGTTATAGGCTACTACCGTTTTTCTGAAAAACAAACCAGTACAACATCGTTTCTATCTCCAAAATAGCGCATTTCTGTAGTGTACTACGTAGTGCAATACAGCTTTGTCCAAAGTAGCCTATACTGTATTTTCCTGCATAAGAACTAATACTCCTCCAAATTTCTACAGTGTTGACACTTGAAGTTGTGGATAGTTTAGTAGCCTATTCCAGTATTTAAATACCCACACCAGTGTTACACTTGTCTCACCTATATACAATATATGTCTATGAATTGCAGTAGTGATACAATGAGAAAGGAAGTGTTGTTTAGCAGTGTTGGGAGTAATGCATTAAAAAAGTAATGTAATTACAGTAATGCGTTGCTTTTTGCTGTAATGCAGTAACGTAAGACATTACCAATACAATTTCAGTAATATTTTACTCGGTACAATTCTCAGTAACTGAAGTTACTTTGCTTTTTAATCCAAAGTTGAGAAATGCTCAATTGACACAAAGTACTCTATGCTGGTCCTGGACTTGCCTTGTTTAGATGACTGTAGAAAGGGAATTTGAGTTATCTCTGCCATTCATGCAACAGATCTAACATTGTTAGGCTTTACTTCTCATTTCAAGCAGTGAGAATAACTAAAATGTTGCTTTTACAAACAAAGATCGTAGCCATTATTCTCAAATTATTTGCATTAAGTCTACACCACTTTAAGTGGAAGGAAAGGCAACCAGCAATGATGAGAACCATTTAAAATCAACATACAATTTCACTATGGCTATATTTTACTATATTAAGTTGTGAGTGACCTTTGGCCTTTGGGACCGACATTGTCCCATGAGCCATAACTGCAACCATTATATTGTTCTTTTGTTAGCCTTAAGCCTAGCTCAGTCATTATGCCATACCACATCACCTCCTGCAGTGTAATGAGCTGCATTGAACACATGAAGATCTATTGAGAACACCAAATCCATATTTTCTGTTATTTTGGTGAAAGTAATGTAAACGTAGTGTAATGCCTTACAATTAAAAGACAGTAATATTGTAATGTAACAAATTACTGACAGTAACAAGTAATAAATAATGCATTACGCTTTTGAAGTAACTTGCCCAATGCTGTTGTTTAGGGATGGTCATGTAACGTATCTTTATGTCTTTTTTTTTTCTCCCCTCTACTATGTTTTCACAGATCCTTGCTCCTGATATCCTGATGTATGGGTTGCATTTCATTATATGATTCCAACAGAACACTCACAGAAAGGAGAATGGTGTCAAACTACAAGACTGCCAGCATGTGAACAAGGCCTTGTTTGTCCTTGTTTGGCTACTCATTTGTTTACTTCCTGAAGAGGCTGAAGCATGCTGGCCTTGACACCTCAGTCCTTGCTTCCATTAACAGGTGTGTTACGGAGCGCATCCTCACATCATGATCTACTGCAGCGGTGGAAACAGAGGACAATTGGCAGGTATTTTACGTCATTTTTACATTACTTTTACTGCGATTTTGCTATGGTAGATATGGTTGTTGCTGTGCTAAATATAGGCCCATATTGTTTGACCACCTAAACAATATATTTTCTGAAAGCCTATAGCCTCTAGATATCAGTTAATATCAATTAAGACATGTCCCACCTTCCTACTGACTTTGACATATCATAATGCGTACATAGGCCTATATTGTAGATCGAGAAACAAATTGTTCAGCTGATACATTTGGGCCTATACTATTAAGGGACAGCTGAACTGACCACCTACACCATATATTTTCTGAAAGCCTATAGCCTCTAGATGTCAATTAATATCAATTAAGACATGTCCCACTTTCCTACTTACTCTGGCATATCATAAGGCATACATAGGCCCATATTGTAGAGCGAGAAACAAATTGTTCAGCTGATACATTTTGGCCTACACTATTAAGGGACGGCTGATTCAACCACCTAAACCAATCCATTAACATTAATTAGGCCGTGTTCCACCTCCTGAAATACTTTGGCGCACTATATTAAAGGCATAGGTCTGTGTTGTATAGGTGAACTTTAGTCATCAGTATGTTTTAACATGTCTTTCTATGTACACTTTTATTTATAATTTCCAGGTTGTCAGCTGTTGTCAGGCTCATCACCAAAGCAGAAAGACATAGTGAGACCAGACATGCCAGGAAGGAGCAAGGCAAAGCCCAGGAATTTTTCTGCAGCTGTTCCCGCCAGCTATAGAAGGACTGCTCCTGAGAATAGATGGGTGTCTACATTGTTTTGCAAAATGGGTCTTCTACACATGATGCTTGTCAAGCACTGCTCATTGACTGGCTAGGGGTCCTCTGTATTGTGGCCACTGGTCAAAGGCGCCACATGACTGTCTCAGAGTCCTCTACATCATTCCGGTGATGGGACTTCTGGCCTAGTCTGACAGGATGGGTCTTGTGTTACTGTGACCAGACAGCTCAACAATGCATCATTCTCATCCATGCCCTCATCGCCTCAAGACTAGAGTACTACAACAGCATTCTCTATGGTCTTGAAAAATATTATTGTCTTTATTATAATAATAATAATAATAATAATAAGTACAGGTCTCTCTGCACCCGAACCAGCAGGTTCAGAGGAAGCTTCTTTTCTGTAGCTGTCATCCTACTGGACTGTAGCTCTGTATCCCGGTGACAACCCATCAACTAAGCCCCCAATACCCTATCCCACCCCATAGTGTTATTTATTTACAAATGCACATACTGTAATTATAATTATACATAACCATATTCTACTGCTCTTCATATTATCCATCCTGAACATACACTTCTTACTACTCTTATAATGTTACTGTAGCTGTACGTACTATACATATCTGTGTATCTGGTTCATATCTGAATATCATATTTATTCTGTTTCTCATATGTTCTGTTAATACACTGCCCATATTTATATCTAATGTATATGACTCTAAACCACCTTCTGTAAACCAACTGCATATTACTGTCTACACGACACTATATTTCTTGTCCTGCCTATGCACCATCTGTCTATACTTTGTATATCACATTGCACTTTTGCTTTGTACAGGGTTCCCACGGGTCATAGAATTTCTGGAATATCATGGAATTTTAGAAAGTCTATTCCAGACATGGAAAGTCAGGGCATTTATTTTCATTTTGGGGGCAAAGTCATGGAATATCAGGCAATTTTGTTGTAGTAGTTTATGATCTAATAGCCAAAATGCATAACATATTTCCACACAGAATTGGTGTATATCTGGTTATTGTCTTTACAGCTTGCTTGAGTAGCCCAACTGTGTTAATTCAATGCCTATTCATCTCCCGCTCTAAAAAAGTAAAATACTATATACTCTACACTGCTATGCGAGTGCTCTGGTCGGTATATTGTACTACTCATTATATAGTAAGTAATGGAAATTCAGGTGTTTTGTCATAGTGTTAATTTCGTCAGACGAGACGAGAGGAAATATGTTAGTCAACAACCTTTTTTTTCATGACTAAGACGAGACGATGACGAGACAGCAGTAATGTCCTGAAACACTGACTAAGACTATCTTAAGATGCATTATTGTTGACGAAAAAAGACGAGACTAAAATGTCTTCCATGAAATAAAAACTAAGATAAAATCTCTCTTCATTTTCGTCTACAAAATGAGAAGACAGAATATCTAGCTGTTACGTTTTCAAAATATTCCGAATGAGTTCATACGCAACAGCTTTCCTGTAGGCTAGTCTACGTGCTGTTGCTGCAACCCTGTGGCTGCAACACAAAACTACATGGAACAAGAACACTGGAGATTTCTGCCAGAGTTAGCAAGCTAACTACCTAAGCTGTATGCCACAATGCTACATACCCAGAAGTTGAAGCTTCTCTCATACAAATTAACATCCCCCAGAATGTCCATACGAAAATGTTCATCATGTAATGTCAACTATTTAACTACTTAGACTGATGATGCCAAGTTTGCTAGCAAGTAAGCTAATATGGAAAGTTCGCTAGCAAGTTAGCTATGGCTAAGATGGAGAGTCTGTTTGGGGAATGTGTTGTGTTTGGGCGTATATCGCCATCTAGCGAGGCGGAGTAAAACATTAATACTTTGGTCTATGACAGTGTTTCTCAAACAGTTTCTTCTTTTTCAGTTTCAGGACCACTTAACTAACCCTAGCTAAAAAAAAAAAAGATTATACCTTCTTCAACAGTAGCCTATAATTAGTCTACACTATAGGCCTACTCACTGAACAACTTTGCTTATTGTGTGGATTCATACTATATGATTTAAACTGGCATATCTTACATAGACAGTGTTGCAGAACTGTTTTTACATACAAGTTGGTTCAATATTGCAAACAACTCATCTATATTATATTTTACCATGTCTGCTCGCGGACCACTTGGGATAGCTTGCGGACCACCAGTGATTCCCGGACCACACTTTGAGAAACACTGGTCTACGAATATGACAGTGGTCCATTCAAATCTTTTACGTCTATGGTCAAATCCCAGCCGAGCTATAACTGTAGCTCGACTTACCTGTGCATGTAAACATACTGACTGACAAAAAATCAGAATGAGTAATTATAACAGACGAGTAGCCTTGTGGACACACAATATTGTTGGAAAATTGAGATGCGTGAAACACTATTTGACTCAAATGGTAATCAGAAATAATTTGTTATAAAAAAAAAGACTAAAATGTGTTGACTAAAACTGACCAAGACTAAGATACCTTTAGTTTTCTTTTGACTAAAACTAGATTAAAATGACGAGACTTTTAGTCGACTAAAACTTGACTAACAAAAATTATATTTGAATGACTAAATATGACAAAGACTAAAAAGGACATTTCGTCACAAGACTAAGACTAGGACTAAATTAAAAATAGGTGACAAAATTAACACTATTTTGTCAGGGAAAAGTCATAGAATTTTACATTTGACTTACAGTGGGAACCCTGTTTGTACTTTTACTCTGCACAATGACAATCTGATCTAATGTAAATGATTATTTAGTGCCTGTAGTGCTGCTTTGTATTAGCATACCTTTGCTGTTTGCTTTATGTGTATTGGACAACCCCCCTGTTTAAAGCAATCACAAACTTACATATTTTGATTGATCTTGATAAACAGATGTGTGTTGTGCTGAATTAAACTGAATTTCACTTATCTTAGGTGCTGTGGGAATTTTGATGCACAAGAAATCTTCAGAAATGGCTGTTCAGAGAGCATGTTTTTGACAGATGTTGACCAACAAAAGTTCTAAAATCATACACAAACCATTAAAACATCCATATTTTGTTTGAGTATGATACACAGAGGTGTGCTGTGCTGAAATAAACCCAATTTCACTTATCTTAGGTGCTGTGGGAATTTTGATGCACAAGAAATCTTCAGAAATGGCCGTTGAGAGAGCATGTTTTTCACAGATGTTGACCAACAAAAGTTCTTAAATCATACACAAACCATTAAAACATCCATATTTTGTTTGAATATGATACACAGAGGTGTGCTGTGCTGAAATAAACCCAATTTCACTGATCTTACCTGCCATGGCAAGTTTGATGCACCGGACATACTCAGAAACTACATTTGAGACTACCATATGGCCAGACAGGCCTAGATAAGTGTCACACCCATTATTTCATGAAATGTCAACATGTGGCACGTATTTTGATACAGGGAATGATAACAAACTTCTTTGTCAAATTTGAGACCTCTAGCTGCATGTATGTTGTCAGGAGGCGGAGCCAAAGATTGGAAAATGTAGATTTCTAGGGGGCGCTATAGAATCTGTGAATGTGTGAGGTGTGATTTTACGTATCTCATATATTTTATGTCATAGATAGATGTCACATGCCAAATTTGGTCTGTTTATGAGGTATGCAAGTTAGAAATGCTAACCCTAGGTTTAGTTGGCCATAATATGCATAGGTCAGACAGGCCTTGATAGGATTACACCAGTTAATTCAAGATAATGCCAACATGTGGCACATATTTTGATACACGGGATGATAACAAACTAGTTTGTCAAATTTGGGACATCTAATGGCTTGTGTGTTGCCAGTAGGCGGAGCCAAATATAGGAAATATTGGATTTCTAGGGGGCACTATAGAGTCTGTGAATATGTGAGATGTGATTTTACTACACACTCAAATTTTGTGTCATATACAGATGTCAATTGCAAAATGAAATCAGTCTAGGAGGTATGCAAGACACAAATGCTAACCCTAGGTTCAGATGTCCTTAATTTGCATAGGTTAGACAGGCCTTGATAGGGTTACACCAGTCATTATCAACTAATACCAACATGTGGCACATATATTGATAAGGGGGTAAAAACATAATTGTTTGTGCAATTTGAGACCTCTAGCTGCTTGTGTGTTGCCAGGAGGCGGAGCCAAAGATTGAAAAAAAAAAGGATTTGTAGGGGGTGCTACAGAGTCTGTGAATATGTGAGGGTTGAGTTGGCATAGCCAACCTAGCAACAACCTAACAACAATCCTAGCAACCACTACCATAGCAACCGCTATGTTTAACCTAGCAACCACCATATCGACTTATAGCAACAACCTAGCAACCACTTTGATATTGTCAACCAATGTGACTACCCTAGCAACCAGCATAGCAACCACTTTATTTAGCATTACAACCACCATAGCTACCCTAGCAACAACCTAGAAACCGCCTCTCTAGTAACTGCTTTATTTAGCATAACCGCCACCATATCAACCCTAGCAACACCAAAGAGACCTTGTCAGTTACCCTAGCAATAACCTAGCAACCACTACCATAACGTCAAACTAGCAACCACCATAGCAACCATCTTAATTACCCTAGCAACAACCTAGCAACCACTTTGATAATGTCAACCACTGTGACTACCCTAGAAACCTGCATAGCAACCACTTTATTTAGCATAACAACCACCATAGCTACCCTAGCAACCTTCTCAGTTACCCTAGCAACAACCCAGCAACTGCCACTACAATGCCAACATAGCAATACCATAGCAACCTTCTCAGTTACCCTAGCAACAACCTAACAACCACTACCATAGCATAGCAACCACCATATCGACCCTAGCAACCATCTCAATTACCCTAGCAACAACCTAGCAACCACTTTGATATTGTCAACCAATGTGAATACCCTAGCAACCGGTATAGCAACCACTTTATTTAGCATAGCAACCACCATACGTACCCTAGCAACACCATAGCAACCTTCTCAGTTACCCTAGCAACAACCCAGCAACCGTCACTACAATGCCAACATAGCAACACCATAGCAATCTTCTCAGTTACCCTAGCAACAACATAGCAACCACTACTATAGCAACTGCTATGTTTAACATAGCAACCTTCTCAGTTAATCTAGCAATCACCTAGCAACCGTTATGTTTAAAATAGTAATCAACATATCTAGCATAGCAACAGCCTAGCAACCACTATAGCAACCAACATGATTACCCTAGCAACCAGCATAGTAACTGCTTTATTTAGCATAACCGCCACCATATCAACCCTAGCAACACCAAAGAGACCTTGTCAGTTACCCTAGCAATAACCTAGCAACCACTACCATAACATCAAACTAGCAACCACCATAGCAACCATCTTAATTACCCTAGCAACAACCTAGCAACTACTTTGATATTGTCAACCACTGTGACTACCCTAGAAACCCGCATAGCAACCACTTCATTCACCATAACAACCACCATAGCTTCCCTAGCAACACCATAACAACCTTCTCAGTTACCCTAGCAACAACCCAGCAACCGCCACTACAATGCCAACATAGCAACACCATAGCAACCTTTCATAGTAACCTTCTCAGTTACCCTAGCAACAACCCAGCAACCGCCACTACAATGCCAACATAGCAACACCATAGCAACCTTCTCTGTTACCCTAGCAACAACCTAGCAACCACTACTATAGCAACTGCTATATTTAACATAGCAACCACCATATCGACCCTAGCAACCATCTCAATAACCCTAGAAACAACCTAGCAACCACTTTGGTATTGTCAACCAATGTGACTACCCTAGCAACGGGCATAGCAACCACTTTATTTAGCATAGCAACCACCATACGTTACCTTAGCAACACCATAACAATCTTCTCAGTTACCTCAGCAATAACCTAGCAACCGCTATGTTTAAAATAGCAATCAACATATCTACCATAGCAACAGCCTAGCAACCACTATAGCAACCAACATGATTACCCTAGCAACCAGCATAGCAACTGCTTTATTTAACATAACCGCCACCATATCTACCCTAGCAACACCATAGAGACCTTGTCAGTTACCCTAGCAATAACCTAGCAACCACTACCATAATGCCAACCTAGCAACCACCATAGCAACCAACATGATTACCATAGCAACCAACATAGCAACCACTTTATTAAGCATAGCAACAACCATATCTACCTGCCAATTGTCCTCTGTACCCACCCGCTGCAGTAGACCATAGGATGTGCTCCACAACACAGCTGTAAATGGAAGCAAGGACTGAGGTGTCAAGGCCAGTATGGTTTAACCTCTTCAGGAAATAGACAAACAAGTAGCAAATCAAGGACAAACAAGGCCTTGTTTAAATGCTGGCTGTCTGTCTTGTTGTTTGTAGCAGGACACCACTCTCCTTTCTGTAGGTGTTCTGTTGGAGTCATATAATGAAATACACCCATACATTGGGATATTAGGAGCAAGGATCTATAAGTAGAGGGGAGACATTTCTTGAATTTCCCCTTGGGGATCAATAAAGTATCTATCTATCTATCTAAATTTAAGATATGTCTAGAAAACATTGCAGGACCATTAAATATAATATAAATAAAATAAAATATCAGAACACCTTTCATTCCTTTTTCATTTTATCACTATTGCAATTCACAGACATATCTTATATATTGGTGAGACAACGGTAAAAAAGTTTTGGGTGAATATGTGTAGTTCTTATGCGGGAAAATACAGTAGGGGAGACCGGGGCTGGTTGGAACAGGGGCAGGTTGAAACACTGTTAATATCCAGGCTACTAGAGGGAGCTGCAACAAAATTCCAACACTAAACTGACGGCCTTATTGAGTAGAGTAAACTCACGTATGTAACTGGTCTTCAGGTCATTAACCCTTTCAACTTTTTGATTTTGTAGTGTAAAAACTTAGAATATGCACCTCCCACTAAATACATCCTAGAAGGGTTAGGGATATAAAAAAAAATATTCATTATAATTGATTGCTAGGGGACTCATCTATAATTTAAAATGAAGTTTAAAAACCTGAGGTGACTGATATTAGCAGGCTAACAGCATTTGTGCAAAAAAGTTTGACCTAATGTGGGCGGGGCAGGTTGGCAAACTGATTTTGGGGTTAGTTGGCAAATACATTCCCTATGGCTATTTTGTGACAAATCTATAAACTTTGTATTTTACACATAAAAACATCATCAATCTTTATTTTAACATTGTTATTACTGAACATAGTTTTACATTTGGAAGCATTTCAGACCTTTTTAAACATTTGAAGTAAAAAAAAAGAAGAAAAACTGAAGAAAAACACACAGAAAATAAATCAGCAAAGCCCTACAGGTAGTGATATAGATGAGCACTTCAAACAAAAGCAAAATAAGTACTGCAAAGGACTATAACATAGGTGTTCCAACCAACCCCGACTACATGTGCCAACCAACCCCGTGCATGGGGCAGGTTGGCACACGTGCACAACACCACTTTAATCATAATAACTCAAAACAAGGGATCATTTGTTGACATTGAATATATACATTTTGTAGCTGAGATCCCAAGCTTTCAGTTAATCACAATTTGACCATTTCAACGCATTGTAAGACGGAGAAATATAACCGAGAGTGAAAAGTGTTCTCCCCTAGGCCTAGGCTTTGGACATTAAAAGCTGCATTGCACTAGACTATATTGTACACTGTACAAATGCACTATATTTTGGACATAGATATGTTGTTGTACTGCTTTGTAATTTCAGAAAAACGGTAGTAGCCTATAACAGCATTTTTTTTTGTCACAAGAGTTACCCAGACCCAAAGACACAAATAGGCTATTATGTGAAACTGACCTGCTTAAAACTAGACAATTTAATGTCAAACACCTTGCCACCTAATTGGAAAGTTTGGCAGGATTGCACCATCGCACTCATTTCGATCATTTAACCCGTGTCGTGAACAATGATTTATTTAGCTAATTATCTGTCCACGTCTTTGACAATCACAAGACGTTGAATAAATTTGTGCTATTCCAGGGCTCTTCGCTGTTTCCCGAACGTTTACAGACCTCATACCGTTGGGACGCTCTCCACCAGTATGCAGAAGATAGCTGAAGCAAAATAGACCTCCAACTCCAGACTGAGAACTAAGGAATTGATCGTAACAGGACGATATTAACACATTTAATAGGCTATCACTAATTAGATTTATTTTATTTTGTCTATTCGTCTATTTTAACGAGTAGGTTTTGGATATTTTGGTTAACCATGCAGGTAAGCCTAAATGCAGTTTTGTTGTAGGCGAACCGTTAAAAAGGCTGTATATTTCAGATTTAGATAATGATAATAATAATAGAAGAATATAGCCTATAGCGCATCATGTAAATCCCAGACTGAAATTAATGCAATTTGAAGTCGTCTTCATGATTTACATTTCCTCTTCAAATCCAAATGTGGCTCTCAAACTCAAACTCCCAATCAAGAGGCAGGGGAACAGCCATCCCAGTAAGTCCTAATAAACGCCAGTGATCAGTAAAGCCATCCTAGTAAGTCCTAATAAACGCCAGCGTTCAGTAGGCCCTACAGCATCCTAATAATCCTAATAAGCACCAGCAATCAGTACAGCATCCTAATAAGTCTACTTCAGTGATCAGTACAACATCTTAATAAGTCTACTTCAGTGATCAGTACAGCATCCTAATAAGTCTACTTCAGTGATCAGTACAGCATCCTAATAAGTCTACTTCAGTGATCAGTACAGCATCCAGCAGCTCATGCATGTAAGGGATGCAGGTGCATAGTACTGCTACCACAATAAAATACATTCAGCTATTTTTGCCCTCAAACAATCCGGCGTTGGAATACAGATGCAGAGTAAGATGATTTATGTTGGATATGACAAGCCACAAGAAATCACCACTTTTTTATATAGAGAATCTATAACAGGTTTGGGCAAAATTTGTGTCCAAGTCACTGACGATTTAGCTGAGGTGTGTGTGTGTGTGTGTGTGTGTGCACACCTTGTAGGAGCTACTTACTTAGAACAGACGTGTAGGCACTCGACTGTGATGCCTGACCTATGAAACAGTGATACATCACAAGTCAACAGGTGAAGGATACGAAACATAACACCACAAAAACATTTCTAAACCCATGAGTTCATCTAACTGGTTCATCTGGTTCACTATAGGCTATCTTCTTACATGTGCATGGGAGATGAAGGGCAGATGGAACTACACAGAATTACACAGAGCAAAGTCTGAACGGATGTTTTGAATGATATCATGTCATTACTGATTTAACTGCAGCCACCAAAAAACTAAACTGCATTTCAAAAGGTGCAGAACTGCTCTATACTCTTGTTTACTTGTCTAGTTTTCACCAATATTCCCGTTTAACTGTCTGAAATGGGGAAAGATGTTCAACAGAGAATGACTTTTTTGACCATATAATGATTGGCATAATCATGGAACTAGCACTTTAATGGCTTCCAAAAAACGATGGAGATTAGTACCAAACTGTGCAAAATTGGTATTAACATTAAAGTCATTATCAATAAAGGACCGGGCAAGGCTTTTGTAACCTACAACACAATAGTGACTAACTTTCTAGTGATATAATATGCCAGCATAGCAGTTCACTTCTGCAAGCTCACTGATGTCTGAATGACTCCAAACCAAATAGTCAGTTAGAACCACAGTAGCCACTGATGTGCTGTACCTGTGTGTCTCCTCCTCCACCATATAATGATAACACAGGTGTATTGTACCTGTGCGTCTCCTCCTCCACCACCATATAATGATAACACAGGTGTACTGTACCTGTGCGTCTCCTCCACCACCATATAATGATAACACAGGTGTACTGTACCTGTACGTCTCCTCCACCATATAATGATAACACAGGTGTACTGTACTGTACCTGTGCGTCTCCTCCTCCTCCACCATATAATGATAACACAGGTGTACTGTACCTGTGCGTCTCCTCCTCCACCATATAATGATAACACAGGTGTACTGTACCTGTGTGTCTCCTCCTCCACCATATAATGATAACACAGGTGTACTGTACCTGTGCGTCTCCTCCTCCACCATATAATGACGGCACAGGTGGCTCCAACCACACACACCAGCACTGCCACAGCCGTCACAGATGACAATATGGTTGTTGCTCCTGAATCCCACTCACGCTCTGCCAGCAACAGAAAAAAAATATTATTAATATTATTTTGTATTCTATCAGTATTTATTACTATTATTGTAAATTATTATTAATATTGCAATACAGTAACATTAAAGCTAAAGTTGGCAATATTTTTTGATCATATTCACTGAAACCGACACTATGCTCTGACAGAACAACAGCTGGTTTTAGAAAAAAAAACGCCCTTCCTACACCTAAAGCCTGTTATTTGTTTTGAAAAATCTACAGCTCCCAGTCCTGGTACAATTAGTGCAGGGCTGTGTGAGATCTGACTGTCAATCACAGTTCATGCACACACCACAGATCCTCCCTTCCCCCCTCTCGCACGTTACAATATCGCACAAACTCGATGGGAGGGAGCTCGGTGGTAGTGGGGAGGGGCTTGAGGGTTTTAAACATTCAACATTTTGGCTAAGTCCCCTCAATCTGCCAGACTTGCCGACTGAAGCAACTCAACACAAAACATACTCATGACATTTAGATCCAGGTAATACCTAAGCCAATGTCCAGCTTGTTGTCCAGGCTGAGGTGTTCAGCTGTGCAGGTGTAGTGGTGATGCTGTAGTTCCTCTGCGCTGACCTCCAGACTCTTCCTCATCTGATACGTCTCATCTCCATTAGGTAGCAGCTCCCCCCCAATGATCTGGTGGTCAGACACAGACTGGCCGTCTCTGAGCAGGGTCAGGTTGATGTGACGGGGGTAGAAACCAGTGGCCAGACAGGTCACTTTGGCCCCTTTGGAGTCTGGGAGTGTCTTCTGGAGGAGCCTGACTCTGGGCTTCACTGCAGAGGATGAAACTTAGTCATAAATAGCACAAAGCAATAATCTTATGACTCTGTCATGAACTTGCATGAGGGCTCTCATGAACACTTCCCTGCCCCTGCCTTCCATCAGACCAGAGATAACACACACATGCATACAGCACCAGAGATAACACACACATGCATACAGCACCAGAGATAATACACACATGCACACAGCACCAGAGATAACACACACATGCATACAGCACCTGTAGAAAAGGCTATGGACTTTTAGCTTAATTAAGCTTAATAACTCTTATTTTGAAATCGCTAGTTTCAGGATATGACATCACGCATTCCTCCATCTTTCCTAGCGTTCATGAGGCGTGTTCGACTTCAGGCAGATCTGTGCAGATCTGACTTGATGTGATGCATGCTGGGTTGAACATAATGCATACTGGGATGGAAGCAATGCTTGCTGGTTAGAAATTCTGTCCGACTTCTGTCAGCCGCCTTAACAATCTTTGGACGTGATAGGGCCATTTGGGAGGAATGTCCTCATGACGATTATGACGGAAGTCTCATGCTGCTTACTTATGTTGGAATATGCGAAAATAAACAGAAATCGAAGGGATACCTTCTTATACGTGATTTCTGCAACAATGGTAGGCTAGTCCTTCCTACTGAAAACGTTTGGATATTCTGTTATTTTCTGCTGTTGGCTAAATAGATAGACACACATATAGGGGAAACACTTGATATTGAATTTATGTGCTACAATGCAGGCCTGTTAACTGTATGACAACAGTGGTTTATTTAAACTACATCATAAGAATTTATTTTGTCAGTCATCATGCTCATTTTAATGAGTAAGAATGAAAGTTCTGCTGTGTTTATTGCAAACAACATTCCGCGATATCTCCCGCGATGTCTCCCGCGAGTCACGTCAGGCAGACTGTAGCCTGTCTGTCCGGGATGAGCTGCCCTCTGTTGTAGCTCCTCCCGGCTAGCCTCTAAAGATCACGTTTACGTAGAAAGCCAGACCAAGTCAGACTCAGTCCAAGTCGAACAAGCCTAATGTGTGAGTCAGAGGCAAGCAAGGGGGCAGGCGAATTCCCGGAAGTAGAAGAATCGACGTAGGCTGGAGGGACCACCTCTCTGCTAACTCCCATAGAAGCCCATTCATTCTAGGATTTTTTTTGAAATACCATAACTTCATATAACATATATCCTGTGCTGATATTGTAGCTTCTGTGTAATCCACATAAACACTACAAAGGCAAAACAGACTCCACTACCTAGTCCGTAACGTTGGTTACCTGTAAGAAGAATGGTTAGCTTGTTCGGTTGGAGGGAAGCTAGCTTTGACGTAATCTCTCTTTCGCGCCGTAGGGAGATAACCGTATTGTTTGGATAAGAAGCTCAGTCCACCTTTCTGTCTATGACGGTAACTCATAAGCAAAACCTAGCATACACGACTGTATGTTAAATTAAAGCATTACACAGAGGCAACCTAATAATAATAAAAAAGTAAACCTAATTTAAAAAAAACCAGCAGTAATCATTTCAGAGGTTTTCGATGGATTGACCGTAGGTCGGAAAAGTGGAAAGAAGATTAGCTTCAAGGCTATAACTTTGTTTTGTTTTAACATGACTGTTTTTGAAGATGATCATGTATGGTAGCTTCAACATTAACACATTGACTTGGTGAGGATGATATTAATAATAATACATAAATAAATGTTTAACTTTGATGACTTTGAAGGCGAAGGAAGTGTGAGAAGAATTTCTGTGTATCTATCATATGAGTTACAAGATTCAGTTCTATGGCTAACGTCACAAAGTTAAGTGTGAGTCTGCGCAGTACTGGGGGGACCAACTGAAAAATAGTTCTATTTGACTCAGTGCCCTCCCATTGAAAATGACGGAGTCTGTTCATCCATTTCTTTTACTGTCTATGGTCAGAGGTCGGAAACTGGGGCTAGATTTTGCTAACAGAGTTGCCCAGTTAGGGGCTCGTCATCACTTTTGTCGTCATGTTGTAGTTCGTTTGTAGTCCATGTGGCCTTTCATGTCCAACAGTTTTAATGTGAACTTGGGAATTTGCCGTTTCCGTCACTTAAAAGCTGCATATCTTTTTCACGAGCGTCTTACACTATATTTTAAGCAAATACAGTTGTTTGTTTAGGTTAAGTGAGTGTATGTTTTAACCTTTGTTGTGGCATCCGTGTTTGTCACACATTCCTACGGCAAAGCACATGAACACTTGCTGTCAGTAAAACAAAGTAGCCATGGGGGCGGTCCTTGTCATTCCGAGGTGCCCTGAATGCACCCTTAGTGTAGTTCAGATGCCATGATTCAGTTATACCTGTGTCACAGTCACACCAGGTTTGGTTCCAGCCACACCCACTGCTCACTCTCCTGAAGCTCCCCTCACTCGTTCACACTCCCCAGTTTACTAATGACCTGCACCTGTTCCCAATCAGCCTCACTCCCTACTTAAACCCCAGTCTCCCCTCAGTCTTTGTCTGACCTCGTCAGTGATGACACCAAGGTGCTATCCACCAGCCTGACTCACAAGGAATACGCCTCCTGGATTCCCCTCGCCTGTTCCAGCGTCCTCCTGGTCCGAACCCACGAGTCACCTCCGGATTTGGATCTACTGTAGTGAAGTCGATCTTCTGTGTTTTGGGACTTCTTCCGTTAAGTTTGCTGATCCTCTGTGTTTTGGACCCTCCTTGGCCTACTGTTTCCAGTGGAACTTCTGTTCGATCCCGACCTGGGTTTGACAACCCATTTCCTGGTTTTCATTTGTGAATAAACTATCTTGTTTGAACTCTACCTCCCTGTCCTGAGCCTGTGGGCCGTGACAACCTGACTTCAGAAAGTTTTCTCTTTTCATCTGAATTAATCCTTGAGTTTGTGTGCATAAATGACCAACGTAAGTGACCGAATATTGCAGTTTAGATAAAGTTAAGTTAGTATTGATGCATATTTGTGAGTAATCCTGTAGTTATTTGGTAGATTGTGTCGAACCTGTCTAGATCACATGCTGCCAATGTAAATCCAGTTCATCTACCTCAGTTATGTGTATTAATGATTGGAATAGTGCTTAGTGTGGTGTGAAGAGATTAGTAACGCCACAGACAGCATCTGATTTATTGTATTTATTTCTGTTGTGTTTAGGATCACGCGAGCACATAAACGCAGATCCAAACCCATGTACAGTATTGTAAATACTGCAGTTCAATAGAAGAACTTTACTCAAACCGCCTTGCGTCATCCTTTCCAACCAAAACCCCCCCATTCAACATAAGTAGTGCTCTGGCCGGCACTCCTTG
The DNA here is from genome assembly GCF_018492685.1 of Alosa sapidissima. NCBI lineage: Eukaryota > Metazoa > Chordata > Actinopteri > Clupeiformes > Clupeidae > Alosa > Alosa sapidissima. The sequence continues at coordinate 34,543,204 of NC_055964.1, read as the reverse complement.
ATTGTGTTCGATGAAAACTGAACGGCGCAACCTAATAGTGTAATATACAGTCCAACCACCTGCTATCTCCCCTACAGCACCAGGGATAACACACACACATGCACACAGCACCAGAGAACAAAGATAGTTTAAACAAAATCTTGATTAACAATGTATTAGTCAGGCCATCCATGTACAATATACAGTTTCGATGGGAGGCCCAAGCATAAAGATGGGATAACGTTGCAAAAAAGTGTGACCTCATGTACGTCAAAACAACACTTCAAACCAGATGTAAGGGACAGAATGCAGCCCAGCTCATATATTGGGCCTTTTCAGACCCTGACACTTGGCTCTTTGAAGCCCAAAGGCAGGAAACTGGCTAGGTGTTTCTGTAGGACTGGGTAGAGTGATCACTGAGAGTATTGTGAATCAGCCTTATGCCAGTACTGTGTGTTTCTTGTGGCAATTTGTGAGAGTGTCCTGTGTTTATCCTTGAGTGGTCAGAATTCAATGAGTCTATGTACCTTTTGCTTATCACCAGGTGTGTGAGGCCTCATAAGAATATCCCAGGCAAGGGGGGGAAGTTTTAATTAAAGAACAATACGAGTGACCAGACCTGATGGTGTTACAAGAGGCCACGTCCTCCCTCTTTGCCTGTAACATATTTAAGTCAAGGATATTCCCCTGTTTCAGTAGAGCAGTGTTTCTTAAAGTGTGGTCCAGGGACCACTGGTGGTCCGCAAGCTATTCCAAGTGGTCCGTGAGCAGACATGATAAAATATAATATAGACGAGTTGTTTGCAATATTGAACCAACTTGTATGTAAATCCAAACAGTTCTCAACACTGTAAGATATGCCAGTTTAAATCATATGAATCCTCTGACACGATGTGCAAAGACAATAAGCAAGGTGGTTCAGTGAGTAGGCCTATAGTGTAGGCTAATATACTGTTGAAGTAGGTCTAATCTTTTTTTTTAGCTAGGTGGTCCGTGCGTTTCTTTTTTATTTGTTAAGTGGTCCTTCCTCTGAAAAAGTTTGAGAAACACTGCAGTAGAGAGTGCTGGTGAAACCCTTGCTGGGGTGACACAAACATGTTCCTCTCCCTTGATGTGCAGTCACACTTCATTGAAAGAATAAAAGCCTGTATCTTGATTTTCCATCGTCCTGACTGAGTCTCCAGATAAATATGGTAGTAAAAATAATACTATCATCACTTAGCTTGCACCTACGAGCACATACAGAGAGACAGATAAAGAGAGACAGATAAACGATGCCCAGTCGGATGCAGCGCTCCCACAAGCACATAAAGAGAGACAGATAAACGATGTCCAGTCGGATGCAGCGCTCCCACAAGCACATAAAGAGACAGATAAACGATGTCCAGTGGGATGCAGTGCTCCCATACCTCAGGCCCCTGAACTACCTGCACTGCACTCCCATTTCATATCCCTGTTAAATACAACTGTCTTCACTGCCACTTTATTAACCGTGACCGACACCAATCAGTCCCAAAACCAATTTGTCACCACATGCCAGCTCCATTGCACTAATATTATGACCCAGCCATGACTCTGCATCCATGCCACGCCCTCAGTCTGTCAGTCCATTCACTGGTCACCACAACTCTATTGGGGAAGAAGTCAATCACAAGAGACGGCTATCACTTACCTTTTCTCATCACCTCGTTCTTCTTATTGTGAAGGCAATTCTTCAGGGCTTTAATACAAACTGGGCCGTATACATTTGCACACAGTAACTCATGAGTATTTGCTTCAATATGATTCCACACTGTGGACCATAAACCTTCAGACCGTAGAGTTTTCTGGTGCAGACTGAACTGCCACTCTGCGTTATCCACTCCGTTAAAAGCACCTCGAGATAGCAGTGGACCAGGGATGCCACCGTCTAATAGCTCACAACCAGACCATTCCTGCTGGATGTGTATTCCTTTGGGAAAGAACAACAAAATGCATCCACATTTCAGGCTTATGTACATTCTTTGGAATACTACGTGCATGTGTGTGTGAATAAACTTACATTAAAGTGTAATTCTGGCGAAAATTGACCCCAGGGTGTTTTTCTGCATGAAAACACATCAAATAAACCATTGAGACAGTATTTTTCATTGATCAACCACTACAAGCCCACTACTATACGCTATAGCCCCAAATCACAAACAGTGGATTAGCTAAGGGCGGTGAGCCAAACGCTTCCCAAATAGAATTTTTTAACCAGTGATATTGTTCAAAACAGCACCAAACCTTGTCAGTAGCTTGCTCAGGGTCCCTACACATAAAACGAAGCACCAACAACGTAGCTAGCAAACCTAGAGTTTATTACAGAAGACTGTTAAGAACGGTTACCAACTCTCCCTACCAGCTCCTCCAACCCCAGCACGAATAATAGATTAAAGGAGAATTCCGGTGTGATATTGACCTAAAGTGTATTGAAACATGATACCGAGTGTGAACGTATGTCTCATAGCCCATCTCGGCTTGTCCCCTGCACTCCAAAATCTGGCGCTAGTTAGCCGATGCTACCAACAGCTTTTTCAATAGTGGTGCTTCGGCATCGGGCTAGCCATGCAAATAAATCACTGTTTTACACCCATTTACGAGGCTCAATGTATCTCCACACTTCATTGGTAGACTTCCGAGGGCCCTGACATTTAAAACGAGACATTGAGAACTTTGAAAAAGCACTGGTAGTTTACTTACAAGACGATTTACAGACAGTATCTTCACGAAGTTTAGTGTTTGCAGCCATCTTGAATTTAGTCACGATAAGTCGAGCAACGAGTAAGAATGAACTGGTATGATAAGGGATCAGATTCCAAAAATAATTCAGTGGAAATGCATGGATTCCAGTTTCTTCCAGTAGCAGCAACTGGAATCCATGCATTTCCACTGAATTATTTTTGGAATCTGATCCCTTATCATAGCTGTTCATTCTTACTCGTTGCTCGACTTATCGTGACTAAATTCAAGATGGCTGCAAACGCTAAACTTTGTGAAGATACTGTCTGTATAAATCGTCTTGTAAGTAAACTACCAGTGCTTTTTCAAAGTTCTCAATGTCTCGTTTTAAATGTCAGGGCCCTCGGAAGTCTACCAATGAAGTGTGGAGATACATTGAGCCTCGTAAATGGGTGTAAAACAGTGATTTATTTGCATGGTTAGCCCGATGCCGAAGCACCGCTATTGAAAAAGCTGTTGGTAGCATCGGCTAACTAGCGCCAGATTTTGGAGTGCAGGGGACAAGCCGAGATGGGCTATCAGACATACGTTCACACTCAGTATCATGTTTCAATACACTTTAGGTCAATATCACACCGGAATTCTCCTTTAACTAAACGTGACAGTACAACGAATCCTTGCGATACTGGGATTTGCGGCTATAGCGTATACCGGGGCAAGCTCTGTAGTGGTTGACAAAAAATACTGTGTCTACAGCTTATTTGATGTGTTTTAATGCAGAAAATTAACCCTGGGGTCTGGAGTAACACTTAAAGTGTTACTGGGATAGGTTCTTGTGGATTTAAGTACCACTTTGTTGGAATTCTACTTTTTGTCAATTTTCAACATAACTGGTTACTTGGCAATAAGGGGGTACCAAATTCATCAAGAGCTGATGCCACAATGTCGATGAACATTTCAGCACAACTAACTATTCAAATTCAAATGTATTTATTTTATTTTTTATTTACTATTGAGTATAGACACAGGGTAGATTTCTCTGTCAAAGCAATACAAAATCTCAATGGAGGCACCACACACTTACCACCTGTCAGGTTAAGTTGGTGTTTTGAGAACAAGGCTATATTTTTTACACGTCTATACAGGTCTCCGAAGACAAGGTTAGCAGCTTCTTGTGTAATACATTCAGTGTGTTTAGACGGTTGATTTCTCAAGTTGTTCACATTTGAATCGTAATAGAATACTTGGATGTCATCTAGCATCCCCACTGTGATGAACTCTGGGAACGGAGTGTCTCCAATGATGAGGGTGGAAAGAGCCCACAGAGAATGAGCGCCTGAGAAAAGAAGGAGGCACATGAACTCTGCACATGAACTCTGCATTCTGCACATGAACTCTGCTCATGAACTCTGCACATGAACTCTGCTCATGAACTCTGAACTCTGCACATGAACTCTGCACATGAAAATGGAAACGCTTAACCACAAGACTTTCACCCAGGATCCCCTCACTTGCTAAAGAATATCATGAATGATAAGATCATTATTTTGTCATCTGAGACCTGATAGTTATGACTAAACATCTCTACAAAGAAAGTTATTTTTTATTCAAACTCAGGCTGCTCCTCCTCTACCTCTTGATCCTCTTCTTGTGTGCCTTGAGATTGAAAATGAACTACCACACATGAGAGAAAACCCCCCAGGAAGCTCTTCCTGTCATGCTTCCGTTTCAGCTGCCTCCAATGTTTCAACCGAGTCACTAAGATTTTGCAATAACCAAGAGAAGAGCCATCATTATGCCACATTCGCTAGCTTACACTTATCCAAACAAAGGTGGTAGAATTTTCATGTGTAAATACCAAAATGTCACAAGCAGAATCCCCAGTGTGTGTACCAATACAGTACAGTTTTTGGTTAAAAATGTGAAAGCAGCCTTACCTGATTTCACAGTCAAGAAAATCTGGAATGAACAGAAGAGGAACGGTAGTCTCAACATGGTGACGCATGTATCAAGTGCTGCTTTCAGTTCATCTGATGAAATGTGGTGCTTCTATTCTCTGCCTCTTTCACTAGCAGCACTTCATGTGAGATTCTACTCTTTCCTGAAATGTTTTGTTGGGAAGAACTCCACCCACACTCCAGATATTATATTTTGTTTACTTGTTATATTGTCATCCTCATCCCAAACCTGCAAGTATCAATGCAACAAGGACTCCATCTCACTAAAGTGCTCAACAAGAGACAGATATGTCCTCTATAACAGGGGTCCCCAACCTTTTATGTACCATGGACCGGTTTGATTCCTATTTTTTTTTCACGGACCGGCGGGGGGTGGGGGGGGGGGGGTCGGGGGTTCCATGTTCCATGTTCCATATGTGCATGCATTTCCTTGAAAAGAACTAGCTCCAGGTATGTATGAACAGTGAAGGTAACGATCTCTTGTGAAAAACGTGAACTTGAAGAAGTGAAAATTGAACACTATGAACTATGAATATTGAACAACTTGAAGCTAAAGTGTGAACATGCTTAACAAAATATGGGAACAAAACATGGGAACTAAACGTGCATTACGAATATAATCAGTGTGAGCCCTGCTTGTTTCCCTGCAACAAGAAGCTTCCATCTGGGGGTGATGGAAGACAGTGACACCCTCAGTGTGTTTGAAATGTCCAGTCGATTGCGCAATTTGGTCTTAGTTGCAGTCATTGCCGAAAACCCGGTCTCGCATAGATACTTGGTGGGAAACGTTTTCAGCGCTTTTACGGCTATCTCGAGATATTCTGCTTTGGTTTTGATCCAAAAACCCGCCAGAGAGGTTTCCTTATACACACTCTTAAGACCACCGTCATTTGCAATTTCGATCAACTGCTCTTCCTCCTGCGCTGACAAGTTAGGACTATTCGGGATATTGACAAATGGGTTGCGGACCCACTCATTGGTTTGCCGTGGATCTTTGGAGGATGGGAAGTAACGCTCAAACTCATTTGAAAGCGCAACAAGGTGATCGCGCACCAGCTGCGAGAGAAAGGGCCCTGCCTCAGTCTCTCCCAAAACCCCCACTACTGTTTGGAACATATCAAATACACCCCGGTCCACTCGTCGTCCCCACAAATCAAGCTTGTTTTAAATGCAGCGACTTTATCTGCCAGTTTAAAGACAGTCGTCATTCTCCCCTGGAGTGACAGGTTGAGGTCATTAAGCAACCCGAATATGTCACACAGGTAAGCGAGTTTTGACACCCAGTCCTCATCACTAAAATGTGCAGCCAACTGTGACTTTTTTTCCGTAAGAAATCCCTGCAGCCTCTCGCAACTCAAACACTCTGGCAGTGACCTGCTAAAGATGCTTGTTTTTTGTTGCTCATTCTAGCAGTTTAGCTAACTTCCTGTGACACTACCGTTCGCCAAGAACTGATCAAGTGAAGTGAGCTGAGCTGAGGCTGCACAGCGCTGAAGGCAATATGTAAAAGTGTTGAAGGCGGGACAGACAGACGTAAGAAAATAGACATTGCAAAATGCAAACATGCGTGCAATCAAACAACTGCATATAGACCTATGATATGTAAAAACGTGACATTATTGCGAATTGAATTTAGTTTAGTTCGCATGCATTTTTTTTAAACTCATGTCGTAGGCTACGGCCCGGTTAGGAATGTCCTGCGGCCCGGTGGTTGGGGACCGCTGCTCTATAATGTCTGAATGTACACATGCTATTCATTAATGAGAATGTTGAGACTCTTCTACACTCTGAGGGTTAACACTAATTCTTTCTTTTCCTCCTCAGTGATTAAAGTTCAGAGTGTTCTGCCTCCTGAACCTGAGACCAGAGATGAGGTCTTACCAAATGAGTTACACACACACACACACACACACTCAGAGAGAGAGAGAGAGACACACACTTACACTTTGAGTTTGTGTGTGTGTGTGTGTGTTAAGCTCTGAGTGACGTACACACCATCCTCTGCGCCCCCATCCCCAGACTCCAGGTGCTGTGCAGAGAGTGTGTGTCTGGACGCTGCTACTGAGAGGTGAGGTGGAGCAGGAAGGAGGTCTCCATCACCGTCTCCTACAAACACATCGGCAGGAAGTGACACGTCCATGTCCAACGACCTGTCCTGCAGTCTGGACCGCTCCAAGTCTGCTCTCTCCATGAAACACGATAACGAGGAGACGGAGATTCCTCTAGCGGCTAGCGCCGCTACACACACACACACACACACACACACACACACACACACATACATACACACACAAAGAGAAAGAGAGAGAGAGAGAGAGAGAGAGAGAGAGAGAGAGAGACACACACACACACATATTTATTTGCACACAGGTACAGCTTTAAAGGGGAAATCAATCCTAAACTGAATTAGACAAAAAGTGTTTTGAATTCTACATTTAGGAATTTTACATTTAATGTAACCTTAAACTTAATATAACCTTAAAGTCTTATATTATGAGGTGCCCGCAGGACACTTAAACCGTTTTAATTCACACGTTCACAGTGGCCACACACACATAGAAGTGTTAAATCACCCAACACCGTACAACCCCTACTTGTTATAATCACAAATAGGGCTTAACCTGTTTCAATTTAAATGCTATTCAATTTGTTAAATTTAAGTATAAGTATATACTCTTTTGATCCCGTGATGGAAATTTGATCTCTGCATTTAACCCAATCCGTGAATTAGTGAAACACAGCACACAGTGAGGTGAAGCACACACTAATCCCGACGCAGTGAGCTGCCAACTACAGCGGCGCTCAGGGAGCAGTGAGGGGTTAGGTGCCTTGCTCAAGGGCACTTCAGCCGTGGCCCACTGGTCGGGGCTCGAACCGGCAACCCTCCGGTTACAAGTCCAGAGTGCTAACCAGTGGCCGGCTGCCCAATTTAAAACAAGATGTCACTATTAACAAAAATTTAAAACAAGATGTCACTATTGCACATGTGTTATAGCCTACTATATGCAAATATATATAATATAAATGGTTTGTTTTCTAGCCTATATGTTTATTATGTGTTTTTTGTCCCCCTTTGTTTATATTTGTGTCAACAACAATAGCAACAATTCCTTTGTTTTTCCAAACGTTCCATAGCTTTGAATTTTATTGATGTAGGAGCTGTGTTTCAGAGGGGTATTCCAGAAAGGAGGTTTAACAAACACTGAGATAAAACTTAACCTCTGGGTTATCTGAACCTGTGGCGACTAAACCCAAGCTGTCGGTTCCAAAACACCGGTTACCAGTTAGTTCAATCAACCCTGTGTTAGATAACCTAGAGTTGTGCGCGTTCACGGCGAACTTATAAAGGCATCATCTATTGAAAGTCGAAACAATGAGTGAAACCGGCGAAACGAAGAGCACCGTATTTTTCAGAGGCGGAGTAGTCGAGGCTTACGAGGAGAGAACTGTAACAAAAAAAAGAGCAATACTTAAGCGCCTGCGTCCGACACCTTGCTTGGCAGAGAACAGCCTAACTGACCGTGTAAATGCGTACGTTTAGGATAGCCTATATTTAATGTCAAAAGCACAATTAAATAATTCACTGGACATCACGTATTGTATTGACAGCTTTGAATGATGCTTTCTTAAACTAGCCTACCTTGTCACAGATTGAGTGGGCCATAGAATTCTTTGAGAATCCCAAATGTAATTTTCTATTTTAACACGGGTTCTGCAGCTGTGGGCCAAGTTAAACTTTTGCGCTCCATCATCGGAAGGGTGAATGTCGGAAGGCATGGGTAGCCTATTGGACACATTTCAGTGCACATTTGGAAAATGTAATAAGTGATGCTGACCTGCCAATTGGTGAAACTACACATTAATGATCCTCGTGGGTTTGTGTCCAGGAAAACGAATGAAGTTGCGCAGGGACTGCTTTAGCGCAAGGCAAACTTTACGCACCGACCGACAGCTTGCCGATATGCTCTGCATCTCCAACACTACAAAAACTCCCAGTCGGAGAGCGTGTGTAGCCTATTAAAAAAATATTTTATCCCAAATTCCATCAGCATTCTTAACCAAACTTAGTGACAACATGCATACCCGGCTGAGCTGTACAGCTATATTTAAACGTATTTATCAATTTTCTATAGGCTATGTTTCCCCTTTTTTGTACTGTACTTGTTTTAATTATATCTTCAATGTGTCTGAGATGTTGTTTGTCCATCTGTCTGGTGAGCCAAACACAAATGTCCACTATGGTGAATATTACATGATTTTGTGCTTCTTTGTCAATCGGACCTTCGTCAAAATGAAACGCCTTTGTGTGACAAGTGTAAAAATAGCGGCCTGATTGAACATGCACTAAAATAACCGAACATAATTGAACATAACCTGAACAAAACCTACCCCCTACCAGGTTAAGTTCAGAGCCTATGTTACCATAGTTACTTACATAGCCTGAACATTTTTGAGCTTTCTGTTACTGAAATCCCAGGTTTACCGCTAACTCTGGGTTAACATACCCAGCTAAGCCAGTAAACCTGCTTTCTGGAATACCCCTCAGTCCTGCGCCCATTGTAATTGTTTCATAGCCTATTACAAAACAAGCCCACTAGATGGCACTATTACTTGTTATATCAAACCCATGAACAGACAGCTATCCTCGTGTCATTGTAGCCTATTTTGAATTCCTAAATTCTGAGATAAGCAGGCACTAAGGGATGTGTTTGCCAATTCGCATCAGCAATTAAGTTAGACCACTACACTATGTTGTTTGAAGATCACCCATGCTTATCCAGCATTAACACTGTGATTATTTGCTTCGTTTTACACACACAAAAACAACTAATAAAGCCTGAAACGACGACTAAACTCATAGCGCTATGTTATCTTAGTGCCAATCTTCAATGATAGTAGCCTAGTTGGGTTGGACCATCGATAGAGACCTATGGTAGACATTCTCTGGTTGGACGGTGACTCACACAAGGAAGTGTTTTGCAATGTATCCACGCCCATTACTAAGAAACGAAACTAGTGTGTTTACGTTGGGCCGACCAGGTGTTGTCACTTGCGTAGCTTCGTAAAGGCCTTGTATGCGCTCAGAAATAATGGCAGAAGTTACTCCAAGTAACCAGGACCTTTTTACATGTCCTGTTTGTCTTGATCTCCTCAAGGATCCAGTCGTTCTTAACTGTGGACACAGTTACTGCACGGGCTGCATTAAGGACTGCTGGGATCAGGAAGATCAGAAGGGAGTCTACAGCTGCCCCCAGTGCAGACAGACGTTCAGTCCAAGACCCGTTTTGAACAGAAATAATATCGTTGCAGAGCTTGTGGAGCAGTTCAGGAAGAGCAGAATTCAACCTGTTGTTCCTGCTCCTGTTGTGTGTGATGGAGCTGGAGATGTGGAGTGTGACGTCTGCACTGGGAGAAAACTCAAAGCTGTGAAGTCCTGTCTAGACTGTCTCTTGTCTTACTGCGAAACTCACTATAAAGCTCACAATGAACTTAATCCTGGACGAAAACACAATATGGTTGATGCCACTGGTCAGCTACAGAAGAGGGTCTGCATCCAACATGAGAAGCCTCTGGAGATATTCTGTCGCACGGACCAGAGTTGTATCTGTTTTCTCTGCATGGTGGATGAGCACAAAGGCCATGACACTGTGTCAGCGTCTGCAGGGAGAAAGGAGAAACAGGTAAGGACAGGAGTTGTGGTAGCCTATAACATGGCTATATGGTGTAACTAGAATGAAGCAGGCTAGACTCATCCTGTAGAGTTCAATTACAGCTACAACGCCATACAATTCCTCCTCTCTATTGAAGTCGTAAACCAGATGGTTACAGCCTGTAATGACAGCCTTCTTAGTAATGGGTTCATCAGTAACATTAGATATCAACACCTTAGCCATATGTTCATGAGCTCACCCTGATGAAGCAGTTTGCGCTTGAGGAATTGTCTAACAGGCCTATTATTATAGCGAAGCTAGCGAGCGGTCATTAGGGATTGTCAAAGTTTTTTTTTTTTTATTTTTTTTTTCGTCATCTACTTCCTGAAATTTTGGTCAACGATACCCGGGGCACCGAAACACCGGGGCACATGAAATTTGGTGGGTATGTAGCCCCACTAGACTTTTACGGAAAAATTTCGTTTGGTCCCCGGGGGCCACTCCCCCTCCGCGCTGGGCCCCCCGAAACCCAAAAAATGCAGTTTTTCCTAAATAACTACCTGAACCGTGGCACCGAGGATGAAGAAATTTTGGTATGGTATGTTGGTCTCAAGGGCCCACATCAACCTAGCCCATAATCACTCATTTGTGATTTGCACCCCCCCCCGGTAAAAAATGAAAATGCAATATCATTCTGCTTTCATTCTGCTCTCTTCAGTAAAGACGTTCAGAACTGCACCACATTTTATGTGTATGATTAACCTGACATTCTCTGGGGGTATGCCAAGTTTTGTAGAATTTCATCCATGGGGGGGTCTAAAAAATTAAGTTATGTGTACATTTAGTGACTGTACACTCATTGGCCTGTAGATGGTGGTGCACACATATACACACGCACACACACAGACACGTATACCATCAGTATCGGCAATTAGAACGGCCGATACATAATTACAAATTCAGTAGGATTAAAGGAAAACCAAATATTCATCATAATAATAATTTGGCTGCATTTCCAGTATTGGCGTCACGTAGTCGTTTGTCCACTAGATGGCGCATCGTTGCAGTGAGACGTAATTTTGTTTGGAAGTTAATCTAAAGTGGGTTGGAAAGACAATAGGCTACGCTTCCTACAAAGACAAGACTGTACCGTAGTTTACCGCAGAGAACGTCTAAGGGTAGGATGATTTCTGCATGACATGTAATTCCCATTTCCTCTTGAAGCCGAAATAAATCTGAGAATGTTTATCGGACATGCTTGTTTTTTACTGCAGGTAGGCTACGTTAATCCTATCAATAGCAGAACGTAGGTAAAGTAATGTTACCGTTAGCATGGTTGAGTGATGGAGGCCAATTTGATTATTGATGTATTTGTAGAAAACCATAAATGCGTTTATAGGCTACCAAGCAAATTGATAACAGCACTAATTGTAGGCTGTCATCTCATTTGCTTATGACCATAACCTAGGCTACTACAGGAGCTAAGTGAGTTAGCCACAACACGTTCGTTACGTGATTGATTATTAATGGAAAATATATAGGCTACCTGAAAGATAACCCGTCTATAATGCATCCTAAACACCGGGCTGGGACATTTCTGCTCAAAGTCTCAAAAAGCATCTGAGTCAACGTTCATTCCCAAACACCCATATAGGCTACTTCAATCCTCTATTTTGGTGATTCAAGTAAGGAAGAGCATGGCTCAAAGTAAAGTAACTGAAACTACATAAATTCGTCAAAGTGAATAATTTGTGTCAACTCGCCGCAATGTAGATTTATTAACGCACCCGTGATGATCTACATCTCCATTTAAACCAGATGTTTTAGAGCGCACGTTGAGATGTATTCAGGGCAGGGCTGTACCTACACATATTTGTTGCACGTGCTACAAAAATCATTCTTTGCGGTGGATGATTTAGTACCAACGTTACACCGGTCAGATACAGTTTTGCCTATGGCTATTCCGTGAGACTGAGGCGCTTTTTGTTTGTTCGAAGTGCGTGTTTAGGGTGTGAGAGGGGAGTCGATGTGCTTTGATTCCAGCTTGGTAGTTGTAGTCTATGCGATTAAAAAACACGTGTGTGTGAAGTATCCAAACAATGATAACGCTTTCATTATGGCTGCTTTAGCCACAGACCTTGAGCTACTGTACAGTGGGTTGGGTTCCATTTTGAAGTGTCCACTTCATTCGCCCTTTCCGTGATTCACACAGCTACGTGAAATGTATTACTACTGATATGCAAAACTATTAACTTTTCGCCAAGAGGTGGCAGCTTGATACTGCAAGGTGTAAGCCATTGGTTCCAAAGGAGATTTTATTTGGGTCGCCAGCATAGCCTAGTGACAATTTGTGTTGTGTAATAGGCCTAGCATAGGGCCTACCTTATATAGCTAGTTTGTTAACAGTCACGGTTTTGTCATAACTCCCTCTATGCATTTTTGCATTTAGAATAGTTCTGAAACCGGGGGGCGAACTCGTCGCAGGGGGGGCGCCAGTGCGTGGATATCTAAATAGCAAAATTAAACAATATTTCTATCGGGCGCCTACCATGGACTAGGCTGGGTGAAAATCAAAAGATTGCGTCAAAAGATTGAGCTTGGTGTGGCGAAAGCCAGACTAACCATGGACCTCATAGTTGCAAAATGCAAGGGAACATGAATCAGCATATTATTTGCACAAACAATAACGGACAGTAGCTCTTCAACTTTGCCCGTTGTGTATGAACAGTCTCGCAACGCATTTCATGAAGGCCCTTTTGGACATGTCAGTTATTTGCACCACTGGGTAAAACGGCCATTTGTTTTAGACTACTGGTATTTAATTTGTGCATTGACAATAAAGCTGAACATCATATGAACTAGATGACTAAACTTATGCATATGTAGAAGAAGGAACATTCACAAATATCCATGACATGACCTCTCTTCTTGATAGCTGTTGAAAACTGCATGGAACTTACAGGGATTGTTTTGTTTAATAATAAATAAATAAATAAATACATTATGCTGCTACCTTCTGCTTTTCCCAAATACAATGTAGCCTACAGGTGTACCTTTCATCAGTCCAGTTGCAATGGATGGACTGTGATGAACTGCCCTACTTGTGATTGTTTAGAGATTTTAAAGGTTTTATAACAATGCTACAATTTTTTTGGCCCAGAAACAAATCTATTCACCTTTGCAGCGCCAGTAGGCTACTTTGTGTGCGGAATGTGTGCAAACACACATTCCAAACAAGCATACACAAAAGTTTCAAGAGTGGGGGATGAAGTAGAAGATGGAGACAAATTCATTAATATGATTTATTTTCACGGAATGGATGTACAGGACTGAGTGGCGGTCATATTTTGTACCGCTATGCGGTACATCTAGTTACTCTTCACTTAAGAAATAGACTTCTCCGCATAGTCTGTCTGCCTCTTCACCACCTCCATGTCTTGAACTGTCTGTCCACTAGCCACTTTTTACCACTGTCTTCTGCCTCACTGTTTGCGTGCTATATTAGCACACATGCACAACCCCTCCCTCCATGCCACAGCCGAACTGTGACCACATTTACCTTTTCTTAATATAGTTATATATATAGATATATAGACTTTATTCTTGCACTGTTGCACTGTTTGACTTACTCATTTGCACCATCACCATGACACTCACAGAGCACCTTACCTTACTATGCACAGAGAATCACAGGCTCAGTCCCTGCCTCAGTCATTGCAAGCGCCTCTTGATTGATTAATCACCCACTATTGCTTAGTTGTGTTTTTTATATTATATACTTTTAATTACTTTTTCTGCTGTTAGTGAATGTGTGTGTGCTGTCTGTATGCTACTGAGACCTTGAATTTCCCCTGGGGATCAATAAAGTATCTATCTATCTATCTATCTATCTACAGCGGAGAAAATAAGTATTGAACACGTCAACATTTTTTTCAGAGAGGCTATTCGAATAACATTTTCACCAGACATTAGTATTAACTTAGGTAATCCACACATATGAAAAAATCCAAACATTAATGTTCATAAGTAGAGTTATGAGTAAAAAAATGGAATGGCACAGGGAAAAAGTATTGAACACACTAAGAAAAAACAGTACACAAAGGCAAGGAATGGCAAGGAACGAGCTGGAATCTATACATAGTTAGAGAGTAATTATCCCTCCTATCTGTGCAAATTAATGTAAGCTGGGTTAGTACATATTGATGAGCTATAAAAAGGTTTTTCGTTACCAAGTTGTCACACAAGAAACATGTCATGATGGATAAAAGCAAAAAGCTCTTCCAAGACCTTTGCAACATTATTGTTGCAAAACATATCAATGGAACTGGTTACAGATGCATTTCAAAACTTCAGAATCATCCAGCAAGCAGTATTGGAGCCATTATCTGCAAGTGGAAGGAACATCACTGCATCATCAATTGGCCATGCACAGGATCTCCTCACAAGATTTCTGACCAGGAAGTCAGAAGGATAGTCAGAAGTGTAAGCCTAAGAGCCAAGGACCACTCCAGAAAGACTTGGAGGCAGCAGGTTCAACTGTTACAGAGAAAATCATAGGTAATGCACTCCACCTCCATAGCCTCTATGCACGCTCACCCCACATGACTCTATTACTGAAGAAAAACATGTTGAAGCTCATTGAAAGTTTGCTACACAACATTTGGACAAGCTATGAAATACTAAGAGAATGTATTCTGGTCAGATGAGAGCAAAATTTTGGATGTCATACTACACACCATATTTGGAGAAGAAATGGCACTGTGCATCACCCTAAAAATACCATACCAACAGTGAAGTTTGGAGGTAGAGGGATCACGGTGTGGGGCTGTTTTTCATCTCATGGTACTGGCAGACTTCATACAGTTGAAGAAATTATGAATGGAGCCATTTTTTCTGGGAGAATCTTGCCATCCACCAGAACAATGAGGATGAGACATGGCTAGACCTTCCAGCAGGAGAAAGCATTCAGCAAAGGAAACTCTCAATTGGTTTCAGAGAAAGGAAATTCAGGCCCTGACCTAAATCCAATTGAACAGTTTTGGAAGTTACCTAAAGATCAGGATTTACAAGAGGGACCCCTGGAATCTTCAATATTAAAAGACTATCTGTTTAAAAGAATGGGCCAAAATCACACCTGAATACTGCGACTGATTAGTTTCGTCATAGAGGAAATGCCTTGAAGCTCTCATTACAAATAAAGGGTTTTCCACAAAGTATTTAAGAAATTTCAGTAGGCGTGTTCAATACTTTTTTCCTGTGGCATTCCACTTTTTTACTCATAACTCTACTTATGAACATTAATGTTTGGATTTTTATATATGTGTGGATTACCTAAGTCAATACTAATGTCCAGTGAAAATTTCATGCGAATAGCCTCACTGGAAGTATACTTACTGAAAAAAATGTTGACGCGTTCAATACTTATTTTCCCCGCTCGATCTATCTGTCTGTCTGTCTATCTATGGTAACTGCAGTGTGGATGTGATGCATTTGTTCAACATAGACGCACTTGGGAGAGACCCAGAGGAAATTCCAGCAGAGAATCCTGGAGAGGGAGAAGGAGCTGCAGGAGCTGAGGAAGGCTGTGGAGACGCTCAAGGTGAGTACTGACCACAGGTGAAGACAGCAGCTGGCTGGAGGAACCATCTCAGGCCTCAGTTAGGGACTAGTGCTCTCGTCCAGTTAGCTAGAGAGAACTTTCCGTTCTAAGCCACACTGTGGGCAACAGGCTTTGTGGAAGAGCTGTGTGAGGGCTGCTTTAGATGGATCACGTGTCTTTGTGTGTCTCGTATCAGAGCTCTGCACAGACAGCAGTGGAGGACAGTGAGAGGATCTTTACTGAGATGATCCGCTCCATTGAGAGAAGGTGCTCTGAGGTGACAGAGCTGATCAGAGCTCAGGAGAAGGCTGAGGTGAGTCGGGCTGAAGGACTCCTGAAGCAACTGGAGCAGGAGATTGCTGAGCTGAAGAGGAGAGATGCTGAGCTGGAGCAGCTTTCACACACAGAGAACCACATCCATTTCCTCAAGGTAACTGCTGATCGGTTATGAGGGCTCAGGATGTGCTGATGGCATCAATCTACCTTACGCAGCACTTTAACAGACCCCATGCCCTTTCACATCTGTAAAGAATGTTTTTTGGTTAATGCTCATATTTTTTGGCTATCAAGACCTATGAATGGTATTTTCATACTGTGATTATGATCTACTGAGACCTAGTCAATATGAGCCATCCCTAATACCTGTTTTCTGACTAGTCATGTGCACTATACTGATATTGTCTCTCTTTGTCTTTCTCTGTATTTAGACTTTCCAGTCAGTGAGCAACACACCTGAGACTAAACATGTGTCCAGTACCTGTGTTAACCAAAGCCTTTCTTTTGAGGCTGTGGAGAAATCTGTCTCCTCACTAAAGGGGCAGCTGGAGGATTTCTGCAAAGAGGAATTCATGAAGATATCTGCAGCAGGTTGGTCACACTCCTGACATTCCTGACATATGCTGTAAATTTACTAAAAAAAAATAAAACAATTGACATTACACCTCTTCTGTAAGTCAGTGTAGTTTATGATATGATTCTTTCCATCTCAATAGTGACTGAAGTCCAGGCTATTTTGCCTTCTGAACCAACAACCAGAAAGGAATTCCTACAATGTGAGTTTTGTCACAATCATACTTCAATATTCCAGATCAAAAGTCAAATTTCATTGCAATCAAATTTTCAGAATAGTTGACCGGGCTTGGGTAGATGAGTTTGAAGATTGGTGCAGGTCCAGTTGGTACAAAGAAAACTAAAGAAATCATATTTGACTTTAAAAGTGGGAGTTTCATGCACCAGCTGATGACTATTGAGGGGGAAGGGATTGATGTGCTAGGAGAGTAAAAATACTTCGGAACAATAATAGATGCAAAACTATCATGGAATCCCCACTCATCTACAAAAAGAGTCTGCAGCAACTATTCATGGGTTTCATCAGGTCCCTTGCCAATGATGTATAAAATCAAGCACCTAGTTTATGAATGCAGACTGCATGGTGCATGATTTTATACACCTGTGACAAGGGACCTGATTGACCAAGATTGCTGGACAACAGTTAAATTGTCTGACCATGACCGGTGAATCCAGGGTGGTGAGGAATTTAAGAGCAATTAGTGGTGATGCGCAGGAATGAATGCTATGGTACGCACACCCATCTACAGAATAGCCTGCTGTAATGGGATACTGGGCAGAGTTGGGACGTTATGGTAGGCCAGCTTAGTGTGAATCATACTGTAGGTGTGAACACACACACAAGAGAAATGCTCTCTCGTTGTAGAGTAGCCTGATGGTACGCATAGTGCGTATGGCCGTACACCTGCAGGTGTGCCTGCTGATGCGCTACATCCCCTTTTCCAGGTGTAAGAGGTGCTGCCATCAGGCAGAAGGTATAGGGTGCTGTCCTTCTAAACCGACTGGGCTCACAGATCATTCATCCCTACCAGCATTACACTGCTGAATAAGCTAGGAAGGGACATTTTGATCCTCACTGTGTAATGCTGCTCTCTGGTATTATATTAAAATACCACTGATGATATTGCACTTTACTATTGATACTGGTACTAATGATACTGAACTTTACTATTTAATAATGTAGTGATACTTGTGTATGTTGTCTATTGTTTTTGTGTGAGGGTATGGGAGAGTTTAGTGGTTGTCTGTTATCTATCTGACGAGTGGAATGGTGCAAGATGAATTTCGGAAAGGATCAATACCAATCTATACATCTTTCACAAATTTCACTATACATATGTAGACAACCCCTAACATGCATTCATCCTGGAGTGAAAATATATAAAGTCTGACAAACACACACACACACACACGTACATTGTTCAAAGCATTCTGTCCTTTGTGTTGTCTTCTCCTTCATCAGATTCCTGTCACTTCACACTGGATCCAAACACAGCTAATAGAAACCTCCATCTGTCTGAGGGGAACAGGAGGGTGGAGGGGAGAAGAGAGCCCCAGTCTTATCCTGATCATCCAGAGAGATTTGATGAGTATTCTCTAGTGCTGTGTAGAGAGGGTGTGTCTGGACGCTGCTACTGGGAGGTGGAGTGGAGAGGGCAGTGGGTTGATATAGCAGTCTCATATAAAAGCATCAGCAGGAAAGGACGGGGTAATGAGTGTGTGTTTGGACGTAATGATCAGTCCTGGAGTCTGGGCCTCCGCAGCTCTAGCTCCTCTTTCTGGCACAATAATAAAGGGACTGAACTCCCTCTAGTGGCCAGCTCCAGAATAGGAGTGTATGTGGATCACAGGGCAGGAACTCTGGCCTTCTACAGCATCTCTGACACAATGACCCTCCTGCACAGAGTCCAGACCACATTCACTCAAACACTCTATCCTGGATTTTATGTAGGTAATAGATCATCGGTGAAGCTGTTGTGAGTATTCTCAGTTGAGTATTGGTCTGGTATGAGCCAGGCTAGGACCCTGCTGCAGTAGGAGGCATTAGTGTTTCAGCTTTGGGAACTGGGGTCAGACTTCTCACAAACACCTTGAGGAGAAGGAAGGGTACGTAGTGTAGTGTAGCATAAAAGTCCAAGTTCAGTAAAATGGTCAGTAGGGTTTTGTAACATTAAAATAAAAGTTTGAAGATTTCACTTTCACACAACTCACTGATACAAACAGGTGTTGCTCTTTGCACCCACTCAATATGTCGAAGAAAACGTTTTGAACTTGTATATCTTATTTCACTACATTGATACAGACCAAGAAAAATAAGAAAATATTTTTAAAATACTCATGTACTCATGTAATCAGCTGTGAATGTAAAGTCAGCTTCTGATTGTTGTGTCTGTCTTTGCCCCTGATTGGCAGATTTTCATCCTGTGTGAAATCAGCAGAATATAAAAAAGCCGTAAAAACCTCTGTAAACAACTCCAGACTGCCTCTGCCACAAACACAAATACATTGAGCTGATATTTTTAATATTTTCTTCATTTTTTTGAGTTAGTATTTTCAGTGTGAGGTGAGAAGACACAGAGAAAGAAGCAAGATACAGAATGTTGTGTGTAAGTGTGGGTGTGTTGTACATCAGCCTGTGAGTATGATGGACGCGTCTCTGAGTCTGACTCATTCTGATCTGCCTGGAGCTGCTGAGGGACCCGGTGGCCTTTCCCTGTGGACACAACTCCTGCATCACATTCAAGGTCTATTTTTAAATGGTAAATAGTTACATGGTCCAAATCATTTTTAGGGCCCTATCGTGCACTCAAGCGCAATTGACTTTGTATACTGCCGCTTTTGTCTTTCCTAATTTGCATTCAGCGCATATTGGAATTTTCCCTCCACGGTAAATGAAGGAATGCAATTGCGCTTAGGGGGGCGTTTCAGAGAAAAGAGGAGGCGTGTTCTGGCGCAAACGTTCCCTGGTGATATTTTGCAGTTTCAGAAAACAATTCCACCACAGACCAGGGATAACCTGGTCTAAAGTCAGTGGCACAAATATTCAGATGCTATTTTAAGGCTGCATACTGTACATAGCGGGCGCCTGCAGGAATGAATGCTATGCACACCGATCTACAGACACCCATGCACACATGGAAATATTCAAAGCCTTGATAATATTTGTCCGTTTAAACAAACTGACATGTGGACGTAAATGTAAACTTGATGTCATTCATCAAATTGAAAACAATAAAGGCAGATGCTGTTTGCACCCATGGTGTCCATAGCCAGCAATGATATTACCTGTAGTACCTGGTGATCATTATGACACCCTGTGAATTAGAGTGCGGATCGGGCCGCAAATTTCTGTCCGAACCCGGCCCGCGTCCGACAGAGTTGCGTCCGAACCCGACCCGAACCCGACAGGCATTTTCATTTTTATGTCCGAACCCGACCCGAGCCCGACGCAGATGATGCCTCAGTTATTCCCATGCTAGTGATTAAACGTTCACGTTTGTGGATAGCCTGTCTTTTTAGCCCATTAAACGGAACACACAACAAATTGTGTACAGAATCAGATGAGCGTGCACGCACGCAGGTCACACACAGTGCACATTAACACGAGGCCTAAGCAAGCATAGCCTAAATAGAATTCTTGTCTTACCATTGACGAAAAGTCTTAAAAATGAACTGCAACAGTCGTTGAAACTACAGTGCCTCTGTCACTGATCCATGTGCAGCATCGACGTCAGGGGCGCAGGAGATATTTTGAAAGTGAGGGGGACCAAATTGTGAACACAAACCCATAGTGAAATCAGATTTCCAGATATCGGATCGCCACCTCTGGCCCACTTTCGACCATCATATTTTAAACTTGCCAGAATATTAAGATAATACCATTGATTGTTTTCAAAATATTGTTTGATTAAAATTGTCAAAACTGTGAGATGAGCACAATGCCAGATCTGCCCTCAGACCAGCTTCTTGCTATGTGCTATGTGCAATTCTACAAATTTTTTTTAGATTTATTTTACACTACTTGGGCCAATGGTAGAATACTCTAAAAGCAACATGATGTTGATATTTTATGAAGCCATGAATGAATCATCATGCCTATGATCCAAACATAGACTACATGATCAAATAGCCTAGTTAGGCCTACAGTAACTAAATTGTCTGGTATAAACCAAATCAACTCTCCACTATGTGTCTGCAGTTAATATTTATGCAATGTTAGAACATGTTGGCTTAACAAGTTACCAGTCTAGAACACACAGAAAATTGCAACAGAAAGTTGCCTTTATAATCAAATATTTGTTCCAACAGCATTTAAACAAAGCATTTATAAAATTGAAAAAATTTGTCCCATGTCTGTGACAGCCAGACGTGACACCGCTAAATTCTCAGCTTGTTTATACCCCACACTGAACGCGTAAGAAAGGCCCATCATTCTGGGGTGTGGTCGCCTACTCTCTGGGATTTATGCACCAAGGTAACTGAAGTATCCAATTTGTGTCTTGAAATTATGTTTGAAATAAATGTCTTAGAACAAAAACTTTGGGTAGGCCTATATACTTGTATTTTAGTGAAAACGAGTTAATCAGTAGGCTAGTTGAGTTTGTTATCAATAAACATAACAGCTAATGTCATGTTGAGCAGGAGATAGGCTACCATAAATCCTCAAATTATGCCCGGGATTGATTCTATTTATAGCCGGACACAGGGCTCGAATTATCTTTTTGTCTTCAAGGGGGTCTCTCTATCTCATAAAAAGTTGACACACCCCGCACATAGCCTAACAAGGCGATACAATGAAATAGCATAGGCGCAAGTGGCGCTTTTGCGCAGTACAGTATATGCGCACGGTAGGCCTAGGCTTTACCTTGACACAAGCATACAACAGACATAGATTTTTCATAGAAAATGATTACTTTTAATTAATTTCAACATATTATTGATTATAATAGTCCATATCTCAATTCAATTTCACAATACAAAGAAATAGACTAAACGATTTAGTCTGTGCCATTCTCAATTTCACAACGTAACTCATTTAAACCAGACCACCATCTCAGATAGGCTATCCTCAGTGTCAAACACAATAATGCATGTAGTGTAACTTATACACAGGGGAAAAAGCACTAACTGGCAGAAATGAATAAAGCCAGCCAAACTATGTTCTAGTAGGCTAATGTGTTGAACCGTGGAAAATTAATAGACGAACAATTTTGGAGTTTGCACTGAGATATTGTTGGGTAGCCATTGAATATTCCGACATCAGAGATTGCTAACAGGTGTTTCAAAATAGCTGGGAACTTTCCGGAGCTCTGAATGGCAGAGGATAGCTAGATCATCAGACAACACAATCATAGTAGGCTGCATTATGGGCCATAATGTATGGCTTTGTCAATCAACATAGAATAGGTAAAGCGCAAGTTCAACAGCAAACAGGACTTTTCAGCACGTATCAAACCACGTAGGCTAGCCCAATGAACGCCTATGCAAATAGACAAAACACTCACATCAAAGCAGGGTGACTTCTTCAGATTTGCGAGTGCTGTCAAATCGATACGATTTAAGTCAATGAAATAACACCTCTTCTTAATATTTTATTATATTGTTGGTTGGATTAATAAAGTCGTTTTCCTACCATGGGTCTCCAACACACGTTCTCAAGCTCATTGTCTTGCCGCCCCTTTCGAGCTAATTGCCAGAGGCTGAAGCCTACTACATTTAATTGTTCCGTGACTCAAGGCATTCCAGCCTACGAATTTAATAAAAAGTAGCCTACTAAATCATGCATAATTAAACAATAACTCAATTTAGGCTACTTGGCTACGCAAAAAGGTTTCTATTACAGCACAACCCCTATTCAATGAATGGCTACCTTGTCTCGCAATAAACAGCGGTGGAAATCCCGACACTTTTTCAACTGCATGAAACATAACAGTGAACCATCAAATATCTCCCAGAGTTCAGTGCCCATCAGTCCCAACATTTAGCAATATAATCAAACAGTCCAAAAGTAAATTAGATCCCAAACCAAACCGAAAATGTTATGCTTTTGATGGCCTACCAGTATGCCGCTCCAAACGAAAAGCATCTCTAATGATGGTTGTTAGTAGACAAACTGGCTTCAGATATCCAACAGAGTGAATATGAGATTGTGCAGTCTTACAGTACTGTAGATGGCTGTGGTTAGTGATGTGATGCTGTTAATGGGGAGTTTTACATAATTAGCGCAAACCCTATTTATTATTTATTTAGTGTATATAAGGCTTTTTTTCCTTATCAAAAGTGAGGGGGACGACGGCTGTCTCTTCAGCACTGCGTGGGACACATCCACCACGTCCCCCGTGCCTCCTGCGCCCCTGATCGACGAGGAAATCCTCATCCAATTGAACGAGACGACCTTTTAGCCTACCGGTAGCCTGTCTTTACCACAGTATGCAACGCAAATAATCTTAAAATCTCCTGATAGGCTAACAACTTTTTTAACGTCACCCAAGACTGTGCTTATGTGCATATGTGCGATGTGCATAACCTTTGTTCATGTAGTCGTGAGACGTGACAACACGTGTGCATTTCAGGCGGCATGCCTGAAATGTGTTGTCACGATAAACAAATCTTGCACACAGAAAGAAAGCTATTAGGTCTTTTTTACATTTTACTTTATTCTCAAAAAACAAACGTTTGCATCATGTAAAGCAGACCTGTTGGTTACCCAACATAATAAGGAATTTAAATGTAAAGCTTCCAATGCATATCGCCCCCATGTACCCGAACCAAACCCGACTACAATTTCTAAATATTTGTCCGAACCCGACCCGTCGGGTCCCGTCGGGCTCGGGTCGGGTAGCCACACTCTACTGTGAATGCATGCCAAGTTTTGTGTAATTCCATTCATGAGGGACCATATCAGCTACACACGCACACACAAACACACACACACACACATAGACACACATTCACACACATGCACACACACATACTGTACAGGCATGCACACATACACACACGCATGCACAGGCATGCACGCACATGCACGCTCACACGTGCACACACATAAACACACACACACACAGATAAGCACACACTCATTTACATACACAAAAGTAGGAGATGGAGACAAATTGACAAGCATGATTTATTTTTGCAGAGAGAATGTGCAGGACTTCCTGCGGAAACTCAGGCGAGCAAGTGCTCCACCAGCCATCATGACCACATTCTACCGAGGCACCATTGAGAGCATCCTCTCCAGCTGTATCGCTGTGTGGGGCGGAAGCTGCACTGAATACAACAGGAAAGCCCTGCAGCGCATAGTGAACACAGCTGGAAGGATCATTGGTGCTTCACTCCCCTCCCTGAAGGACATTTACACCACCCACCTCACCCGCAAGGCGACCAAAATTGTGAGTGATGCAAGTCACCCCGCTCACAATCTGTTTGATCTACTGCCCTCTGGGAAGAGGTACAGAAGCCTGCGCTCCCGCACTACCAGACTCACCAACAGCTTCATACACCAAGCTGTAAGGATGCTGAACTCTCTCCCTCCTCTCCCCCCTCCACCCTCAGCTACATAACATCCTGGACATTGGACCCACAATGGCCGCCTGCACTACTCCACTTGCACACTTGCACACTTGTACACTTTACAACTTGGTGTTGTTGTCCTGAAAACACAACACTTCTGCTGCTCTTACATAACTTGCACCACTATGCCACTTTCTTTATTACTTAGGTCAAACAGAACTACCCAAGCCTTTTATTGGCCTGACTTTGCACTAGTATTTTATTGACTGTCTATGCACAATTTCAACAAAATTTTGCTGCTCTTATTTTTTCATTATTATATGTGCCCTCTTATTTACTTATTTACTTACTTTTTTGTTTACTTGAATGTTATGTTTGTCTGTGGACTTAAATTGGAAAAATATGTCTTGTCTTCACCGTGGGATAGTGAGAAACGTAATTTCGATCTCTTTGTATGTCTGGAACATGTGAAGAAATTGACAATAAAGCTGACTTTGACTTTGACTTTGAGGACTGGGCTGCGGTCATATTTTGTACTGCTCTAGTTTTACAACCAAATATTGTTTAGCTTTTGACAGAAGCTCACATCATCTTGTTTCTTGCTTATCTGACATTAATTAAACTCAAATTCATTGAAATATTCAAACCTATGTCCAGTCTCATGAGTATCCTGTAGGCCTGTATGTTGTGATTAGTAAACAGGTTGAGGTAGTATTGTGGTTAAACCACTAGAGGGAGCCACCTAATTTAGTCAGAGGCAGATGGCTTCTATCAGCCCATTGTCTTCTGATGAATGTCCATCTCTGTTGACCCAAGATCAAGGTCACGTTGGTATATAAGTATATAAGTAGTTTTATGAGGCCCACTGTGTTTAAATGGTCTGGGTGCTCCTAGTTTTATATAGCAGAGGTCCATAATGACATAATTTTGCCCTTGGTGTCACGGGTACGCTGGCGACTACGCCGCTCCGTCCGGCATCTATTGTCTTTGTTAGTCTGTGTCAATGACAATGTCTTATATGTGGAGCGCTTTGGGTTGCACTCTGTGCATGTTAAATGCGCTATACAAATAAAACTGACTTGACTTGACCTGACTTGACTTTTATGGTGTGATAACACATATCTGTGTTATTTTTTATATAGCAAAGATATAACCGAATACAGGCATGGCCTGTATCAAACTACTTTATTGTAGTCTTCAGAGCTTCCGAGGTGGACTTTGTCACTGTGGAGTGTCCCAGGGTGCGATAAGCAGCGCTTTGTGGCATAAAGTCTTGTGTGCTCCTGAGCTCAGGTTCCTCTTCACAACCGAAACAAGCCTCTGTCCTGTTGCTGTACATGATGTTCGTGTTTTCAGTTCCTCATATTTAATTTCATTTCATAGTTATCTGGACAAGGTTGACTAGTCCTCGTTTGGGACGTTCTGGGGTGTTTTCTGAATTGGGATGTTTTGAGTAACTGCTAATTTCACTTCCACTTCTTAGCTGCAAACAAAATGAGGAACTACCACTGTAGCATCCACCAATATAATAACTCCCCACCTATTTGATAAACCACCAACGCAATAAAAACCTGCACATTTTAAACATAATAATCCTGTAAACATAATCATTTCCCACCAACTGTTGCCTACTGCCAACGTAATAAACTAATTTCCCACCAATGAAATAATTATAACGTTTGCAGGAAGTTGATACGTTTGTGAGAATGTTAAAGAAAAGGTATGTAGGAAAACTTCCCACAAATGTAATAAATCACAGATTTAGTGAACTTATGTCTGTGTTATCAGTTGCAGCCAAATGAAGGGTAACTAGTTTTTAAATGTAACATACAAGGTACAGATCCTTGACTCTTTTTGCAAAGTTGCTTTGGCATCCATTGTGTTTTTGCCTAATTTATCACCTTTAGTGGAGGCCAAGCAGAATGCTGCATAGACAATCATTGTGTTTCTATATTTTCATAACCTTTTTACTGGGGGCCAAGCAGCTGTTAGTGCACCCATTGTGTTTCTATCGTCTCTTACTGGGGGCCAAGCAGTAAAGCTGCTCTCTATCCTTCTAACTTTATGTTGTTATATCATATTATATCACTATCCAATGATAAGTATAGTATATACTGATCCCGTGAGGGAAATTTGGTCTCTGCATTTATCCCAATCCGTGAATTAGTGAAACACACCCAGCACACAGTGTACACACAGTGAGGTGAAGCACACACTAATCCCGACACAGTGAGCTGCCTGCTACCGCGGCACTCAGGGAGCAGTGAGGGGTTAAGTGCCTTGTTCAAGGGCACTTCAGCTGTTCCTACTGGTCGGGGATCGAATTGGCAACCCTTTGGTTACAAGCCCGAATAACCGTAACCAGTTGGCCATGGCTGCTATTTGCTCTCCATATTATCACTTTCTTACATACTTTACTCGAGTGTGAATAGAGTGAACTTCTCTATAGATGCGTCAGTGCAGAAGGGAGGGATGCCAGGAGTGTCTGAGTGTGTAGAACACACTGGGGTGGTAACCCAGCTGATCAGAGAGGCACGAGGGAGAGGGGGACTTGGCGGTGTTGTGGCTGGACCTTGCCAATGCCTAATAAGCCTCAAGCGTTTGAGGATGCCTCTGCCCACTGTAAAGCGTTTGAGTATGCCTCTGCTCAACGTAAAGCATTTGAGTATGCCTCTACCCACCCAACATAAAGCATTTGAGTATGCCTCTGCCCAATGTAAAGCGTTTGAGTATGCCTCTGCCCAAGCATTTGAGTATGCCTCTGTCCACTGTAAAGCGTTTGAGTATGCCTCTGCCCACTGTAAAGGGTTTGAGTATGCCTCTGCCCAACGTAAAGCACTTGAGTGTGCCTCTGATCAACGTAAAGCGTTTGAGTATGCCTCTGCCCACTGTAAAGCATTTGAGTATGCCTCTACCCAAGCGTTTGAGTATGCCTCTGCCCACTGTAAAGCGTTTGAGGATGCCTCTGCCCACTGTAAAGCGTTTGAGTATGCCTCTGCTCAACGTAAAGCGCTTGAGTGTGCCTCTGATCAACGTAAAGCGTTTGAGTATGCCTCTGCCCACTGTAAAGCATTTGAGTATGCCCCTACCCAAGCGTTTGAGTATGCCTCTGCCCACCGTAAAGCGTTTGAGGATGCCTCTGCCAGCTTTAACCTCCAGTGCCCTGGAACAAATCAGACCACTTGACCGCTGACTACATGTGACCTTGACCTTTGACCCCACAACCTTTAGTTCCTGATCAGGGAAACAAGGCTTTTTAGTTATTAACTGTGCAACATGTTTTAAAGATACTTAACCTCCCATGGAAGAAACACTCTGCTGTAACAGACGGAACCACAGACACACAAACAACAGGAGAAAACTGTGGCATTGGTGGAGGCAGAACAACGTCATTTTAAAAGTCACCTTTTTTCTCTTCCTCTTGGCAGAAGCTTTTAGAGATGTTGGATTTAGGTGGTCTGTGTCAGATGCTAATATGAAACCCAAAGATGTCTGAATGGATCCTTTTTTTGTGCTACAGGTTGTTGATTTTCCGAAGAAGTGAGAGGTTAGAGGAGACCAGGGCGAGTGCTCAGTTGTTAATGCTGCACACAAGGCCTGCGTGTGAGACTGTTGGTGTCGTAGTTCTGTTGTTAACGCTCCACACAGGCCCTGCGTGTGAGACTGTTGGTTTCGTCGCTCCGTTGTTAACGTTGCAAGCAGGCCCTGCGTGTGAGACTGTTGGTTTCATAGCTCCGTTGTTAATGCTGCACACAGGCCCTTCTTGTGGCCCTGAGTGTGAGACTGTTGGTTTTGCAGCTCACAACACCAGCGTCTCAGTAGTAAAGCATATCCCTACTGCTGTAATTCGGCCGTTGGCACAAGGCCAAATGCAATTACCTTTACCAACCCCACGACCACGAGTGTCATATTGCTTTCATACAACAGTTCCTTTACTAACTAATTTAGGTTTAAGATACAAAATTGTGTTTTCTATCGTTTGTTTGTTCGTTCATCCTCCGCCCACAAAAAAATGTTCTAATGATAGTTAAAAGTATCTTTGGCCTTGTCATTTCTCGTTTCCATGTGACGAGAGTCATACGGCGCTTGCAAGTGAATTCGGAAATATAATCCAAGATGGCGGAGCTAGCTCATAGACGGCAGTATTTCTATATTAAAGGTGCTCTAAGCGATGCTGGGTAACGTCACTTCTGTTGACCTTCAAACAAAACAGAGAGCTAGCTCGCTACTTCCTCCCCCTCCCTCCCGTGCAATTGAAACTCTC
This sequence comes from Alosa sapidissima, assembly GCF_018492685.1. Lineage (NCBI taxonomy): Eukaryota > Metazoa > Chordata > Actinopteri > Clupeiformes > Clupeidae > Alosa > Alosa sapidissima. The sequence continues at coordinate 34,514,689 of NC_055964.1, read as the reverse complement.
CTAAACGCGCATCTTGTCTGTCATTTGCTGGAACAGTTTGTTATGTTTTTATGAGCTAGGTTTGCCCAGGTTGTTTTTGTTGCCGTTTTTGGAGCCTGGGCTGTCCACAGAGATCACGTTTATTTACAGTGTATTCAGGACACAGACAGCTAGCGGTTGGTTAGGTGACGTTTGCAGTAAGTGATATAAAATGTTTTAGCCTAAAAAACGTGTGGCATCACTTAGAGCATCTTTAACAAATAATATATCTCAGCGCCAAATTTATCAAAAAATGCTATTGATTTGCGCTACGGCAGCTCATCTCGACGAAGCAGCACAACTGGATAGAACATCAGATACTACCTACTGTAATGTGTTACTACTCTGTTTGTGTATATCTCATGAGTCACAAGATCTCGTAAGGCAAAACAATTTATATATATATATATATATATATAACTTGTAAATATAAGATCCTCACAAATGTAAGACCCTCAGTTTCATTGGTTGTAGCCCTGTTATGTGTGCGAAGAAGTCGATCTTGTCCATGTTTGCCTATTCAGTGGTAAATGTCCCACAGGATTACTGCTAAGGTAAGGTTTCATTGTCAAATATAGTTAAGTCACAGAATCATACCTTTTTGCCCTCACAATGTATGCAGTAGTGATAAAAAAGATAATTTTATAAAAATGGAATAGTACAGTTAACTAAGTGGTTTTAAACAGTTAATGGAAAATGTAATGGAAAAATAGGCCCAGTCAGTAAATGATATTCAGTGTCACTTGATGGAAACTCTGCACTTTGAGTATTTGCCTAGAGACAAATGATGCACTGATCTGATCTCATGATCAGATTGGTTGTTAGATGAGCCCAGTTCTTGTGAAAGAGCTGTGATCTTACTTTCTGTTCAACATTCCTCATGAGTTGCTGACAAGATGACTTTAACAGAGATTTTACTAGTCCTCACTGGGATCATTTACACAGATGCAAAGAGTGAGTAAACAGCCTCTATTTATTTATAGACAGAGTAAACTGCCTCTTTTGACACGATACACCCAGAGACTAAAGTGAGTAAACAAGCTTTATTTGCACGATACACATAGAGACTAGAGGATAAGTGTGACTAAACAGGCTTTACTGACACACAGAGACTTAAGATTTACTTCTGAAAGAGAATGCTTTGTGAGTGTTATAGGCTTTAATGAGCAGACAGTAAAATCATGCATAGGAAAGAGAACTAAGAGCAAGACAGCAGAGAGAACTGCAACTACAACTGTAATGTCCTGTAATGACAGCTTTTACTCCCGGCCCCAATAAAACTCCGATCTGATTCACATCAGAATTCAGTGCTACATTCTGGGGGCATGTACAATCGAGCTCACAGACATGTCTCTGAATGATGCAGTGCTTTTAAAACGTTGTGTTGTTGTGTGTTTCAGCTGTTCATGTGGATATTCATGCGTCTGGATGCACAGACTCAGATGGACAGGACATGTATGGACTGGATGGGGAAGAAGTGGCTCACGCAGACTGGGAGGCTCAAAAGTATGTGATGACACTGCCTGCGTTTGCTGATCCATATGCATATGAGAAGGGCACATATGAGCAGGCAGTCGCTAACCAGCAAATCTGCAGGCAGAACTTGGCAATAATCATACAAGCTTATAAGCACCCAGCAGTGGCAGAGGGTGAGTCATAATAACATCACTGATTTATGAAGCATTTAAATTTAAATTCACACACACCCCTCTCTCTGGAACACTTGTCTCTCACTCTTTCAAACATCCCTTACAGCCCCCAACAGCCCATCTTTCACACTGTGGGTAGAACACAGCAACTCCTTTTCTCTGTATGTTTTCAGAGTCCAGTGGATTTGTTTTTAGCAATTCTGAGAGTTCACCTCATGGTGTGTGTATGGTCATCAGCGACCAATGACAATCAGTGAGTTTTATTTGTCTTCTTGTCAGTAATGTTTTATGGTGTGAGCACTTCCAAGAGTTCACCTCATGTTGTGTGTATGTCACTGGTCACTGATGACCAGTGAGTTTTATTTGTCTACTTGTCAGTAATATTTTCCTGCCATCACATCACCCCCCCCCCCCTCCCCTCCATATCCAGCCGCATCCGACCCCCCTTAACAGCCAATCAGACCCCCTCTCTTATTCACTTCACCCCCCCGCCCACAGCCCATCTGTTGCATTGTGGGTAGAATACAGCAACTCCTTTTCTCTGTAAGTTGAGTCGAGTGGATTTTATGGTGTGAGCACTTCTAAGAGTTCACCTCACGGTGTGTGTATGTCATTGGTCACTGATGACCAGTGAGTTTTATTTGTCTTCTTGTTAGTAATATTTTCCTGCCCCCCCTTCTCTCTCACTCTTTCAACCACCCCCCCCCCCCCGTGACATCCCCCAATCTGTCACACTGTTACTGTAATGTTCTCCTGCCCCCCCCTCCATCTCCAGTCCCCCCCACGAGCTTCATCTACCCCAGAGATGAGGTGAAGGTGGGCCTGCAGAACTCCCTCATCTGCTTCATCGGTGGGTTCTACCCGCCCCGGCTCAACGTGACGTGGACCAGGAACAGCAAGATGGTGACTCAGGGAGTGAGCACCAGCCAGCTGCGGGTGAATGTTAACGACGGCACCTACAGCCAGTTCTCCACCCTGCAGTTCACCCCTCAGAAAGGAGACATCTACACCTGCACCGTGGACCACCAGGCACTGGAGAGACCCATGACAAGAGAGTTCGGTAAAAGATCAAAGCACATTTCTATAAATCCACATAGTCCCTTAAAATGGCACAATTATGAAAATATAAGTATAATTGATGAATACATATGTTACGGAGATGAATTTAGATGCAGGTTCCATTTTGTTGTTTAAAAAAGGGGCCAACACGATTCGTAATCACCAATCGTCATATAACGCTGAAGAAGGGCATCTTGCACAAAACGTTCGTGGGGCAATTAAAAGAGTTTAAAAAAGAATAACTGTGAGTGCTATCTTTTATTTCTAAAGTGTATTTTGTAGTTGACATTTTAGCAGTGCTACAGTATGGCTGTAGTTGGTATTTGTAGTCAGTATTGCATTATTGTAGTCAGAGGACTAATGTTACAGGTACTGTTGGCTATGATACTGTTACTGTTGCTATGATACTGTTACCGTTGGCTATGCGTTGCTCTCAAGTCAGAATAAAGGCTCAAAGTTGAGTTAGTCAATCATATCAGAATAGCACTGTCAGTGAATGTTAGTAAATACTCCAGACTCATAATTGGATTCTTTCTCTCTCTCTCTCTCTCTCTCTCTTTGTGTGTTGTGGGTGTGTGGTGCCTATGTGTGTGTGTGTGGGTGTGTTTGTGTGTTTTGTGTGTGTGTGTGTGTCTTCCACAGATGTAGAGGTGTCTGAGGTGTCTGAGTCCCGTCTCAGTCTACCAGCAGTGTTCTGTGTAGTGGGTCTGATCGTGGAGATGCTGGGTATGGCTACTGGCCTGTTCTTCTTCATCAAGGCAAGATAGTGGAGATGCTGGGTATGGCTACCGGCCTGTTCTTCATCAAGGCAAGATAGTGGAGCTCAAACCGCATCTCTTTGTGGACGTCACTGCAGAGTCAGTCAGACTCTCAGGAAGATGGAGGAACATCGAGACATTGTTTGTTTTCAATGTGTCATAATAAAGAATGATTTGACATTCAAGTGCTCCAGAGAACCCTTTTCTTGAACACTAATTGCACCACTGCTGAGTTAAAGTCTGACATTCTCTGTTTCTGTGCCTCTGTGCATAATATTCTAAGGAAGATGCCTCAATGAGAACAAATTCTTACAAATTAAATGAAAATGATCAAGAATATGTTCACAATGTCCCTTCTGTAAATGTAGTATATTATCAAATGTTTTCACTGTGGCTTTGTACCATTTGTAGAACTGACATAGTTCACACATTGTGGTAGCCTGACGATGTAGGGTCTGGGGACTCACGAGGGGCGGGATAATCGGTTGTCTTTCAAATTCCCTCTGCACGCAATAGGATAGCGCTACAACTCATGAGTCCCATGTGTTTTCCCACCAGCGGAGCTAGTTGGCTAGTTCAAACTTTTGCCAACTTAAAAAAAGGGGTGAAGAATATTCCCCTTGGAAATGAGACACCACCAGCCAACCATAAGGGAGAGCGGGATGATTGAAACACTTGAATTAACGTAATTTACAGAGATCGTACCACACAAGCTAATATTTTGTCACTAGCAACCTGTCTTCTGTCAAATAGGCTATCATTGCATTTTCAGCTCGGAATAAAACAGTTCAGGAATTATTTCAACAACAGCAGAACGTGCCTATGTTCGTTCGTAGCCTACCTCCTGGTCCGGGTGAATGAAACAGGGATGGGGACAAAATAAACATGCAGTTTGCTATGTAAACATCCCACAACTCCGATATTTTACAATAATATCCAAATGGTTGTTACTTGACATCAGAAGCAATCTCTGCCTGTAATAGCCTATGCGAGGAGTCGGCAGCAGTAGGCCTATGCAGCATTCATATCAGACGAGCGGTAAAAAAGTTCAGCGAATTTAGCTGCTGTTGGACTTTACATTTCTGACATGGATGCTGGCAATTCGTGGGGTAGGCTAACCTGACTCTCGCCAGATGAATTTCGTTCCGCTTAGCTCCGCCTAGCTTCGCTCACATCCATCTGGGACCTCTTCCATTGAGAGTGATTTCTGCACCAGATTTTATGGTACAGCCAATCAGGACGCAGGGCGGGAGTTTCATAGATGTGACATAGCGTAGAAGCGACTGTGAGACTGTTATCAGCGTCACGGGTTGGCTTCGATGTGAGTGGTTGAAGTAGCACATCAATAGATGACGGACAAGTGGCTTATTCAGTGGAGCTAGGCGGAACGAAATTCATCTGGCGAGAGTCAGGTTAGGGGTAGGCTATATCAGACATGGAAATATGTAAAATGCGAGACATTTGCGCAAATAATGATGTGCTGTTCACACATTCACAAAACAGCGATTTTTGAAAACTTCCTCATGAAGAACAGGACCTGCAATATATGGTCACAAGATTGAATCCAACATAAAACAATTACCATTTTAATTTTATAATCCTTATTAATGCCAACATTTCATATCAATGAATATCTCGGTGTGCTTGTTTTTCCGGTGTGAGCGGTGTATGTTGGGTATTTCTCTTACCCCTCGGTTTCAAGTAAGCTCCCGATCTTGCTTGGTTTTATGGGGTATCTACCCCTTGCCCTTATCCCTACCCCTCGATCGAAATGAGAATTGAGATAGCCCTTCGTCTCACGTGCACGCGCAAAACTAAGGGGAAGGGGGAAGGGGTAAAATAGAGAATTGAGATTGGTCCTAAGGGTCTGGCCATGACTAATGTAATGGCCCAACCCGAGGGGCGGCACCAAGCATGCATTTGAAAATCTCACTGCACGCAATTGGATAACACTACGACCAATGTTTACTGACTGATTCCGGACTTCGACGCAATTGGATAATGCTACAACCAATGTTTATTGACTGATTCTGGACTTCGACGCAATTGGATAATGCTACAACCAATGTTTACTGACTGATTCCAGACTTCGACGCAATTGGACAACACTACGACAATGTTTACTGACCGTTATCATTGCAGCGCTGTCGTCATCTGTTTAGCTCGCCTATATCAAATACACCGATGTGATTAGTGCCCAACCAACCACCCTCTCAATCACTTTATTTGGCCTCTCTGAGGCAGTTGAGTTTAAAACAGAGTTATACACAATCTCTCAGACATGAGTGTTTTAACCAATGATCTTCAGCAATCAGCACTTGCCTTACCAGAAGCACTACCGGTATACATTAATTTACTATCACTACACATTCATTTACTACATTCATTTACTACACATTCATTTCCTACCACTGTAGTTAAGATATAAAATAAGGGATATCTCATTTGATACCTCATACGACATTTACAGTTTTTTACAACTGTTTCCACACATTTTCAAACTCTAAAATTAAAAAAAAAAGTACAAACAAAACCCACTGTTGCTAACAAAATGCCTCAAATCTCCAGCAAAATGCCCCATTATAAACACTTTTGTCACAATATGACATTTTGGATACATCAGGTAGCCTACACTGTTGCTCAAAACCTAAAGCTCCTCTGTCTTTTTTAATGGGCTTCTATGTATATACAAGAGTGAAAGCCATCTACAGAGAGAAGTTGAAATACAAAGTAAATATGTACAATTGTTGGTTTCAACCATATTGAAACCAAAAATATAATTATTATATTTGTTAGCTCTTACTAAATTGTGACCGAAATACAACCAGATGTCAACACCGTATTTCTGTATTGTTAACGTATAAGGTGTGACCCAAATACTGTCAACTCAAATTTGGCAGTGACGCTACCATGGAGGATGCATTGTATTGAGCAATGCTTTTGGGAAACGCACCCCAGATTGTTGCAGACTGTTGATGTTGAAATACTTACCTTCCTGTATTTACAATGTGTGCATACTAACCAAGTTCTGCATAGAAACTACTGACAGTTTGCCTGCTAAACACTGATTGGTCCTCTTCCACATCTGCCTCTCTCAAAACTCGGTTTCTTTCACTATCTTTCTCATACAGTAGCTCTGGACTATGAGAATGTCCACAGCGCAACTCTTCATTTCTGGGGTGATCGTCCTCGCAACTCTGTCAGGAGCACGTGAGTCATGCACTCTTATTATGCACAATCTCAGCTCATGTAATCTCATCTCTGCACATTTACATGGCGTGTCAACTTACAACATGCCAGCATTTTTTACGGCAGGTTTGATCTTTTACTGCCTTTGTATATCATTCCCTTAAAACATTCATTGTCAACTGAAGCATTAATGTACCAATGGCATGGAAAATAATACACTTTAATTAAATATATGTATATAGTGCCATAAAATATGCATATGTCTTGCATACATTTGAACTGGATCCCCTTTTGTGTATTTGCTCATTTAAATGTGTCAAAATGTATATTTATATAGTGCCATAAAATATGCATATGTCTTGCATACATTTGAACTGGATCCCCTTTTGTGTATTTGCTCATTTAAATGTGTCAAAATGTAGAAAAAGAAGACAACTCACACAAAAGCTGTATGAAATCAAAAATGTAATCAAAGTGCAGAAAAAAACCCTTTTAGGTTGGGGGCAGCCGTGGCCTACTGGTTAGCGCTTCAGACTTGTAACCGGAGGGTTGCTGGTTTGAGCCCCGACCAGTAGGCACGGCTAAAGTGCCCTTGAGCAAGGCACCTAACCCTTCACTGCTCCCTGAGCGCTGCTGTTGTTGCAGGCAGCTCACTGCGCCGGGATTAGTATGTGCTTCACCTCACTGTGTGTTCACTGTGTGCTGAGTGTGTTTCACTAATTCACGGATTGGGATAAATGCAGAGACCAAATTTCCCATCACGGGATCAAAAGAGTATACTTATAACAAAAGGTAAAAAACATACATTTTAATGTGATCATTATTCAGGCTAGGGGGTAATGTTGGCATGTGATCATTATTCAGGCTAGGGGGTAATGTTGGCATGTGATCCTTATTCAGGCTAGGAGGTAATGGTGTCATGTGATCATTATTCAGGCTAGGGGGTAATGTTGGCATGAGTATGTATGAAATGAGGAGTTACAGCAGAGGTGTATTGTGGTGTTTTCATCTGCAGATGGAGATAATGGATACTATACCTCCTTAGTGGATCAGTGTCGATTCAGCTCCTGGGACCTGAGTGATCTGGAGTACATTAGCTCGTACTGGTTTAACAAGGATAAGTTCGTAGTTTTCAACAGCACGGTGGGGAAGTTTGTGGGGTACAGTGAGTTTGGAGTATATAATGCAGAGAGATGGAACAATGACCCAGCGATACTGGCACAGATGCGCGCTGAGAAGGACAGATCCTGCAAACCCAATGCCCAGACTAAGATTGATAGCATACTGACGAAGACAGGTGAGTACGAGTAAGGATTAAAACTGCATTCAAGAAATAAGTTAACTTAAACCATGCTTACGTCAGGTTAAATTAAATCGTGCTTATATCATTTTAGCTTAAACCATGCTTATATCAGGTTAAATTAAAGGTGATTTTAACATTTAAAGGTGCCTCCAGACCAGCCATACTTCTGACAGAACAGATGGAAAATGTAAACGTATAGCCTCTATTGTTTGGGGCAGTGTTTGTAAACATGTATGGGTAACACTTTACAATAAGGGGACACAATTTAGCATTTTCTAAGTATTAGTTAAGCATTAACAAACACTTAATTCATCATTATTTAGTATCTTTTCAACATTACTTGAGGATTAACAAATGTGCTTTTCCTCATTATTTAGTAGGTGTTATCAGCAGGCGCACCTGCAGGTGTCTGTAGATGGGTGTGCATACCATAGCATTCATTCTTGCAGGTGCCCTGGTCATCACTGTGTTTGTTATAAATTATTAATTCCTAATGTGTGCATTGTTAATCCTTATGTAATGTTGAAAACATGCTTAATAATGATGAATTATGTGTTTGTTAATGCTTTACTTAAGCTTAACTTATACTTAACTAATGCTAAATTGTGTACCCTTATTGTAAAGTATTACCAATTATTATTTAGCACTTTTACAAGGGTATATAATTTTATTCACATAATGTAGTATGGGTGATCTTTATTTCTGCTAAATATACTCAATGACAAAGTTAATACACTACACCATTTAAAAGATTAAACATTCCTCAGAGTAAGCTAACTTAGTGTTCAGAATGTTTCAATTTTTTCTCTGATTTTGGAATGCAGTTGAGCCAGAGATGACGCTGAAACTGACGAGGCCCTCTAGTGGTGGTCATCCTGCGGTGCTGACGTGCAGCGCGTACAACTTCTACCCAAAGCTGATCAAAATGACCTGGTTCAGAGATGGACAGGAGGTGACCGGTGATGTGGTAACCAGTGAGGAGCTGGCGGATGGAGACTGGTACTACCAGATGCACTCCCACCTGGAGTTCACCCCCAAAGCTGGAGAGAAGATCTCCTGCATGGTGGAGCACGCCAGCCTGAAGGAGCCCAAGGAGTTGGTCTGGGGTGAGAACACTGCCTAACAAACGTGTCTGGTTCAAAACTCACCTTAGCGATACAAGTAATTAACTCACCGCATGCTTTTCATGGTTTATTGTGGTAAAACTGCACAAATTCCAGGGGGCTAAAATGCTCTTTTAGTACCAGTGTCTCTATATGTTCAGAAACTACAGAGCCCCTGAAGTGACATGTGGGAGTTATTTGTGTATTTTTAGAGCTCCTTCTGTGTTGGTTTGCAAAACTTTTGCATTCCTTCAGAGTAAGTTTTGCAGTCCCTCGCATAGTCAAAAGTGTTGTGAGGGAATACAAAGTGTGGGAATAAAAACAAATCCCACAATGTCTCTGTAAAATATGAATATTTATGACTGTTTGGCTTTACACATGGTGGATGAATGTTTATACTGTTTGGCTTTACACATGGCGGATGAATGTTTATACTGTATGACTTACACATGGGTGGATGAATGTTTATACTGTATGACTTACACATGGTGGATGAATGTTTATACTGTATGACTTACACATGGGTGGATGAATGTTTATACTGTATGACTTACACATGGTGGATGAATGTTTATACTGTATGACTTACACATGGGCGGATGAATGTTTATACTGTATGACTTACACATGGGCGGATGAATGTTTATACTGTATGACTTACACATGGGTGGATGAATGTTTATACTGTTTGGCTTTACACATGGTGGATGAATGTTTATACTGTATGACTTACACATGGGTGGATGAATGTTTATACTGTATGACTTACACATGGGTGGATGAATGTTTATACTGTTTGGCTTTACACATGGTGGATGAATGTTTATACTGTATGACTTACACATGGCGGATGAATGTTTATACTGTATGACTTACACATGGGTGGATGAATGTTTATACTGTATGACTTACACATGGTGGATGAATGTTTATACTGTATGACTTACACATGGTGGATGAATGTTTATACTGTATGACTTACACATGGGTGGATGAATGTTTATACTGTATGACTTACACATGGGCGGATGAATGTTTATACTGTATGACTTACACATGGGCGGATGAATGTTTATACTGTATGACTTACACATGGGTGGATGAATGTTTATACTGTTTGGCTTTACACATGGTGGATGAATGTTTATACTGTATGACTTACACATGGGTGGATGAATGTTTATACTGTATGACTTACACATGGGTGGATGAATGTTTATACTGTTTGGCTTTACACATGGTGGATGAATGTTTATACTGTATGACTTACACATGGCGGATGAATGTTTATACTGTATGACTTACACATGGGTGGATGAATGTTTATACTGTATGACTTACACATGGTGGATGAATGTTTATACTGTATGACTTACACATGGTGGATGAATGTTTATACTGTTTGGCTTTACACATGGGTGGATGAATGTTTATACTGTTTGGCTTTACACATGGGTGGATGAATGTTTATACTGTTTGGCTTTACACATGGGTGGATGAATGTTTATACTGTATGACTTACACATGGTGGATGAATGTTTATACTGTATGACTTACACATGGGTGGATGAATGTTTATACTGTATGACTTACACATGGGTGGATGAATGTTTATACTGTATGACTTACACATGGTGGATGAATGTTTATACTGTATGACTTACACATGGGTGGATGAATGTTTATATGGCTGTATTGCCTTACACATGGTGGATGAATGTTTATACTGTATGACTTACACATGGGTGGATGAATGTTTATACTGTATGACTTTACACATGGTGGATGAATGTTTATACTGTATGACTTACACATGGGCGGATGAATGTTTATACTGTATGACTTACACATGGGCGGATGAATGTTTATACTGTATGACTTACACATGGGTGGATGAATGTTTATACTGTTTGGCTTTACACATGGTGGATGAATGTTTATACTGTATGACTTACACATGGGTGGATGAATGTTTATACTGTATGACTTACACATGGGTGGATGAATGTTTATACTGTTTGGCTTTACACATGGTGGATGAATGTTTATACTGTATGACTTACACATGGCGGATGAATGTTTATACTGTATGACTTACACATGGGTGGATGAATGTTTATACTGTATGACTTACACATGGTGGATGAATGTTTATACTGTATGACTTACACATGGTGGATGAATGTTTATACTGTTTGGCTTTACACATGGGTGGATGAATGTTTATACTGTTTGGCTTTACACATGGGTGGATGAATGTTTATACTGTTTGGCTTTACACATGGGTGGATGAATGTTTATACTGTATGACTTACACATGGTGGATGAATGTTTATACTGTATGACTTACACATGGGTGGATGAATGTTTATACTGTATGACTTACACATGGGTGGATGAATGTTTATACTGTATGACTTACACATGGTGGATGAATGTTTATACTGTATGACTTACACATGGGTGGATGAATGTTTATATGGCTGTATTGCCTTACACATGGTGGATGAATGTTTATACTGTATGACTTACACATGGGTGGATGAATGTTTATACTGTATGACTTTACACATGGTGGATGAATGTTTATACTGTATGACTTACACATGGGTGGATGAATGTTTATACTGTATGACTTTACACATGGTGGATGAATGTTTATACTGTATGACTTACACATGGGTGGATGAATGTTTATACTGTATGACTTACACATGGTGGATGAATGTTTATACTGTATGACTTACACATTGGTGGATGAATGTTTATACTGTATGACTTACACATGGCGGATGAATGTTTATACTGTATGACTTACACATGGGTGGATGAATGTTTATATGGCTGTATTGCCTTACACATGGTGGATGAATGTTTATACTGTATGACTTACACATGGTGGATGAATGTTTATACTGTATGACTTACACATGGGTGGGGTGGATGAATGTTTATACTGTATGACATGGGTGGGGTGGATGAATGTTTATATGGCTGTATTGCCTTACACATGGTGGATGAATGTTTATATGACTGTATTGCCTTACACATGGTGGATGAATGTTTATATGACTGTATTGCCTTACACATGGTGGATGAATGCTTATATGACTGTATGACTGTATGGCTTACACATGGTGGATGATGTGGTGTCTCCACAGAGCCCTCCATGTCCAGGGCTGACTGGTATATGGTTGCCATGGGAGTAGCAGAAATGGTGCTGGGGCTGATTCTCGCTGCTGCCGGGATCATCTACTACAAGAAAAAGACCAGAGGTCTGTAGTGAGCATGCTCAGCAAATCCAGCAGGCTGGATATGATAGGCTAACATATAAGTCTGTCAGGATATGATAGGCTAACATATGAGTCTGTCAGGATATGATAGGCTAACATATGACTCTGTCAGGATATGATAGGCTAACATATGACTGTCTGTCAGGATATTAGGCTAAGAAATGACTCAGAGTCAGAATATGACAGGCTAACATATGACTCTGCAGTGAGCATGCTCAGCACGTCCAGGCTTGATATGATAGGCTAACATATGACTGTCAGGACATGATAGGCTAACATATGACTGTCAGGATATTAGGCTATGAAATGACTCTGTCAGAATATGACAGGCTTACATATGACTCTGCAGTGAACATGCTCAGCATGTCTAGGCTTGATAGGCTAACATATGACTGTCAGGATATGATAGGCAAACATATGACTCTGTAGTGAGTATGGCCTGCACAACCAGCAGGCTTGATAATATGATAGGCTAATATATGGCTATGTCAGAATATGATAGGCTAACAGATGACTCTGTCAGGATATGATAGGCTAACAGTTTCAACAAGTTCACATGGTGTGTAGTTTATTCACAGTGCAGGTGAACTAGACCATATCCATATTCTGGATGTTTGGGTTTTGATGTTCTGTGTGATTTGACTATTTCTTTTTCAACAGGGCGGATCTCGGCATCCAAGACCAGCATGGACAAAGGTTTTCATCAGAAGAATATGGATACCAACTTCCTGCTATGGCTATTAAGTTCTTACAGATCCTTCTCAGCACACTGTGATTCAAAGACCCCTGTCAAGAAATCAATCCTGAATACCGTGTGCAGTGATCATTAAGTTCAATCCTGAATACCGTGTGCAGTGATCATTAAGTTCAATCCTGAATACCATGTGCAGTGATCATTAAGTATTAATCCTGAATACCATGTGCAGTGATCATTCAGTATCAATTATGAATACCGTGTGCAGTGATCATTAAGTATTAATCCTGAATACCATGTGCAGTGATCATTAAGTATCAATTATGAATACCATGTGCAGTGATCATTAAGTATTAATCCTGAATACCATGTGCAGTGATCATTAAGTATCAATTATGAATACCGTGTGCAGTGATCATTAAGTTCAGTATCATTAAGTTTGTAACTTGTGATTTACATGTCCTCAGACCAAAATAAATTGTCTTTTGTAGAGGAAGGACAGGCACACTTTATCCCAGTTGAATAAACCTGAAGTGATAAACAAAGAAAATAAACTTAAAGAAAACTTATTTCCTACCACTCATATTTTATAGAAACACTCATTATCATTGAGGTTCACACAGAGGTATTTCTCCTTCATACAGTCTGACAGGTGTGTTTATCAAATGTTGTCATATCCCAGTTCCATTAGTGTGACTTTGGCTTCCTCTGCAGGACAACTTCAGCATGTACAATGTCCTTCTACAAGGTTACATGTTCATGAGTTTGTATCACAGGAGGTTTTATCATGTATTGCCCATGTAATCTGTATCCAACACTATATTTGGATATCTACAAAGACTTCACAGCTAATTTGTTGAAATGAAGTTTTTCTGCTTGTTCACTAAAGATCAATTTAACCAGGCCCAACATCTAACCTTAACTATAAATTATGTTGAACAATTTTGTAAGTATCTGTAGGTGAGTCTAGAGGTGATCATCCACATAAAGTGCTACCATAATGATTAATCAGGTGTAGGACAAGATGGTTGGTGCCCCTACAGCATAACTCATGTCCTGATTGGTGCATCTACAGCATAACTCATGTCCTGATTGGTGCATCTACAGCATAACTCATGTCCTGATTGGTGTATTTACAGCATAAGTCATGTCCTGATTGGTGCACCTACAGCATAACTCATGTCCTAATTGGTGCACCTAAAGCATAACTCATGTCCTGATTGGTTGGTGCTCATACAGTCAGGGCTGTAGCACAACATCTTGGCCCCTATGCATAAGCAGTCTGGATGTCACTTCCCCCCCTCCCCCCAAAAAAAAAAAAAAAATCAAGCCACTATACACATGAGTCAACTTGCCAGTCTGCATACTATTGTGTCTCTGTTCTCAGTTTTCCTCGCCAGTCCTGGATCCTATGGCAAAAATATGGCATTGCCATGACGACCATTTACTTACCATGCCCTCTGCTGTCTTCTCTTCATCCTTCTCACAGTGCTCAGAGCAACATTCATATCCCTGCCTGCTCTCTTCATACCATTATCCTCCCATCACTTCTCCCCTGCTCTCTTCATACCATTATCCTCCATCACTTCTCCCTGCCTGCTCTCTTCATACCATTATCCTCCCATCACTTCTCCCCTGCTCTCTTCATACCATTATCCTCCATCACATATCCCCTGCTCTCTTCATACCATTATCCTCCATCACATATCCCCTGCTCTCTTCATACCATTATCCTCCATCACATATCCCCTGCTCTCTTCATACCATTATCCTCCATCACATATCCCCTGCTCTCTTCATACCATTATCCTCCATCACATATCCCCTGCTCTCTTCATACCATTATCCTCCCATCACATATCCCCTGCTCTCTTCATACCATTATCCACCCAACACATATCCCCTGCTCTCTTCATACCATTATCCTCCATCACATATCCCCTGCTCTCTTCACCTCCATCACATATCCCCTGCTCTCTTCACCTCCATCACATGTCCCCTGCTCTCTTCACCTCCATCACATATCCCCTGCTCTCTTCACCTCCATCACTTCTCCCCTGCTCTCTTCACCTCCATCACATATCCCCTGCTCTCTTCACCTCCATCACTTCTCCCCTGCTCTCTCTCTTCACCTCCATCACATGTCCCCTGCTCTCTTCACCTCCATCACATATCCCCTGCTCTCTTCACCTCCATCACTTCCATTATCCTCCATCACATCTTTTATACAAGGACAGACCCCTCTGCAAGCATGAAGCATATGGTTGATGATATAGCCATATAATACAATACACACTACAGGCCCTATCGTGCACCCGGCGCAAGGTAAGCGCAACGCAAGTCTTATTCATATCGTACCCCGAATTTGTCCCCATGCGCTCCACTTTTATTACACCTTACGTCCAGGAGTGTGGCCATTAAGAACATAAGAACAACCCTTTTGCATCCAGGAGTGTGGCCATTAAGAACATAAGAACAACCCTTTTGCGTCCAGGAGTGTGGCCATTAACAACATAAGAACAACCCTTTTGCGTTTGATCACAATATCGCGCCATTAAATTAGTGAATGTGGACTGGCCACACCTTTAATGTCTATAAAATGTACGCCTCTGACCATCCGTTTCTGATCGCCAAAATAGGGCCCTTAATCACACACTGTGAATTCCTCCCATTTTTCCATATTTTATTTCATATATCACAGTCAGAGAGACAGATATGGGCTTCCTCCTGAAAACATTGTCCAAAGATGGTATTTCCAAAATACACATGACTGACCTATCCATGCTCCACGGATTTGATTTAAAAGAAAAATAGGAACAAACCAGGATTTGTAACCAAGAGTACAATGCATTAAATCAACAACAATCAAAATGTTAACTATACTGACCGTATATGAAAACATTATTTCACTGGACAGGATGTTATTGTACAGCCTATGTAGTATACAGCTGTACATTACATCACAATTTAAATCCAGTAATTTAGAATATTTGTATCTCACTGTAGCACTGTGGCAATTGTGAATAATACAGTGTTTCACATTTGTATAATGAGAAATGCAACACATTCACTTGTGTGATTTATATACATCACAGTTTTTGCCCATTGCTTACACACTAGAAATGAATGCTTAGACCAAAACCTCAATACCTAAACTTCTTGTAGCATACCTTAAACACTGTGTAACCATAACTTATTTCCAGCTTTGCACATTGTTTGCAATTCTGTAACACACTTATTGCAAAACACTACACAGTTTCTTACATTAGACACTTTAATAAATAGCAAACTAGCTAACCCTTTATTAATATTTGTAAATATCTATTTGCCACAAGTTAATAGTTTTTTCATCATTAATTAAATATTAGTTGTTTTGACAAATACAAAACAATCTATTAACTAATATTGTATTAATATTTGTTAATAGTTAACTAAATCTTGACTGGTTTGAATCTTACCTTAAAGGGCGTTCTTTCAACGTGTCTTGGCAGGGACAGGTATCTTAAGTCTCATGACCTCACCACAGGTGTGCCTCAGGGATCAGTATTAGGACCCTTGCTTTTCTCTATTTACACCACTTCCTTAGGTGAGACCATTCGCTCCCATGGATTTGACTATCACTGTTATGCAGACGACACTCAACTGTACCTGTCTTTCCCACCTGATGACTCTAGCGTGTCCCACCGGATTTCTGCAATGCTTAAGGATATTTCAGCCTGGATGAAAGATCGGCACCTTCAGCTTAATCTCTCAAAAACATAGTTTTTGGTGTTTCCAGCTAAAACAGCTATTCCACAACAGATTAACATCCAGCTTGACTCAACTTCACTGACCCCAACTAGATCGGCACGTAACTTGGGCGTTGTAATTGATGACCGACTTAACTTCTCTGAGCATGTAGCTTCTATTGCAAAATCATGTCGGTTTATGCTTTACAAAATTAGAAAGATCAGACCTTTTCTGACACAAGATTCCACACAACTTCTTGTTCAGACCATGGTCATCTCTAAGCTGGACTATTGTAATTCACTATTAGCTGGTTTACCCGCTTGTGTAATAAGATCATTACAGCTGATTCAGAATGCTCGAGCACACCTGGTCTTCAATCAGCCAAAGAGGACACATGTAACTCCTCTCCTAGTTACTCTCCATTGGCTCCCTATAGTAGCCAGAATTAAATTTAAATCTCTCACTTTGACACTGACTGGATCTGCTCCTCAATTCAATTCAATAATCAAGCCTTACATCCCCAACTGCCCACTGCGGTCTTCTGATGAGCGTCTGTTATGTCGACCAGTCATAAAAACTAGGTCTAATTCAAGGCTTTATTCCTCAGTGGTTCCATGTTGGTGGAATGAGTTGCCCAGTGCTCTCCGTTCCTGTGGTAGTTTTGGGTCGTTTAAGAGGGGTCTAAAGACATTCCTATTCAACATGTACTTAGTTGTTTAAGTGCTTATGTATTATGGTTTGTATAATATTGTTTTATTTCCATTAGGCTGTTAATTAATTTGACATTATTGTTTATTATTGATATTCTCCTTAATGTAGTCTTACCATGTCATTGTTTTTATATTATTGATTGAATGGACATTATTGTTTTATTATTGCTTTTCCCCTAATTTTCATTGCTTATTTTATTAGGCTATTGATTGAATTGATATTGTTGTTTATTATTGCTATTCTCCTTATTATATTTGACCAACATTCTAATCTGTTCCCTGTTCAATTTTAAATATTATGTTGTTTTGTATTTACGTGTTGCTTTGGACCAGGGGCGGAGCTACGTGGTGGCCAGGGGGGGGGGCACGGCCACCACTGGTCAAAGCTTGGCCACCCTGCTGGCCCCCCCAGCTCCGTTCAGTGAAAAGTAAAAAGAATTAAAAATTGCTGCCGTTTTGTACGGCACTTTGCCAACACTTTGCAAAGCAGGGACTGAACCAATTACTGCACTCTATCTATATTGGCCCAGTCAGGAAGTGTAGCCCACTGTTGTGATCAAATCGTGAGTAGGCTAGACACAGCAGCAGCAGCGGGATAATTCAAGTCATCTGTTAAAAACACTTGACAGTAGACTACTACTTAATAACTGTTCTACTGTTCTTAGTTCAGATCTCCAGAAACAGCTTCCCATTTAATTCCAATGGTTAAGTCCGCATAGTCCAGACAGGCTCTTCCATTTACTTTATGATTACATGTAAAGCTGGATGCAGGGCATCTATCATATGTCATGAATGAATGCACTTTACTCCAAAGAGGGCTTGTCATGAGAAGTTGCTAACCATCAGCCTTTCTCAGCAGAACTGGAGAGCAAGGCGGCAGAAAGGAAAGGCACTGCTGCCCCCTGCAGGAGTGGCAGCCCTGGCAGCAACCGAGAGGAATTGGACCGCAATGGCAAGTGAAGAGGAGTGAAGTGGAGGAGAGTGTCATTCAGAGCGCGGTAACGCTGTTACAAAAATATTTAGATAAAATTCGGGTGAAATGCAAGCATATTAGGCACATATCTCCGGATGGCTCCAATAAAAGTAGACTAATAGGGCCTAGCCTAGGCTACTTTATAAAAAACATAATTTGCTGACTGCGTGTGGTTCTTGCCATAGCTGGCCAGGCAGAGGCAGGCTGCTTTGCCTGAGTTCTTTGTTACATTGCTCCAGAACTGTTCATCGCAGCGAGATGAAACCTTAATTGCGAGCAGAAGTGGGGCTTTCCAACGAGACTAAACACTTGCCTGTGCGATCAAGTATGAAAAAAAAAAAATCATGAAATTAAATCAAATTGATTTATATTTACAGTTCACCTGCGCACCCATTACTCTGTTTGAATTACTCGCGAACCCGTGATCGCATAGATATGGCAAGCATATCAGAAGAAAGAGGAGACACAGGGCTAGATATTGGTAACAAGTACATCCTTCTGGGTTATAAAACAGATGAAATGACATCAAAATAATAACTTCATATAGCTCGACTTACCCCACGTTTTTGTGTGTTGTGGTGGCAAGGCATGTTCATAATCCAACGCTATCATGTGTTTCTCTATGGCAAAGTGTGCTCATAATGCGGTTTTGAGATCCCAGCAAATTCCTGCATGGCATCAGGCCCGTCGCTAGAAGGCAAGCAAACCAAGCAATTGCTTGGGGCCCCGAGCTGGCCAGGGGCCCCAAGACAACGACTGGCTAAAAATAAAATGCAACGACAAACTGTGAGCGCCCCTTCGATAGTCAATGCAGTAAAGTGCAACGACACTGTTACAGGCAATACCGGGATCCCCCTCAAGGGGGCCCCTCTCAGTAGTCGCTGACAGCAGCCAGCCAGCCAGGTTTGTGGTCTCTGCTGCTGCCGCGAAAATATAAAACCTCGGCAGTCATAATGAAGCGGAGTTATGCGTCCGGAAGCCAGAAGAGAAAGGAAGAGGATGACAAGAAAAAACAAGATAGTGGTAAGTGATAAATTACACTGGATAAAATAGTTCTACTTGTCTTGTACAAATGGTGTAATGTCGCAGCAGGAAGGCTAGTCTAGCAAAAAATGTTTATGTTAACTACCTGCCTGACGGCCCATGCTGCTTACAACAAACTAGAACAGTTAGCGCAACTTTTTTTTCCGAACGGACGGAATATGGTTACTGTAATATGTTAACGGGATAAGGAAGACGCAGATCTGTTCCAGAATCACTGTTTATCGTATTTAATGACATAACATTGCTATAGCTTTGTAATAGGTTTTGATGAAAGTGGCATAGCTTCTCTGCTATACTATCGGAACTCCCCCTATTACCGTCGGTCCCGTATTTCCACCGTCTTGCATGTATGTGTCACTTAATATCCATTTCTATACAAACCAAGACAGCAGACTCCTAAAGAAACGCAACCACCCACACCATAGGTGTATCTAAATTAGCTATGTACCAAAAATGACATTTTACCGTGACCCAAAGAGCAGTGTAGACAGTGTTGTAAGGCTGCGTGTACACAACCACTTGGAGCTCCAGTGGAATTTTAATTTCACGACGAGAATTCTCGGTCTAACCGTTCATGTGCCGTTGAAACGGTGTAAATAGGCGACCCATCAGGCCAGCACTATAACTCCGAGCGTGGTAAACAAAATCGGATATTTCAGGCAGTAAATGCTCCAGATTTTTAAATCAAACCAGATTTTGTTCAAATCTACACACCTATGGCTACTGAAAAATGTCAGGTTAATTTAGTAAATGTTATTTTGAAGTGTTAAAAAACATTGTTGTTTTAGAATTTCTGAACAAAAGTGGTGATAATTGGGGATGTTACGATAACTATTCGACCGCGATAATCTATTTACCAAATGGGGGTTAGGAAAACCACACGATAAATTCCGTGCATCAAAGCAGACTGGAACATTCATGTCTAGTAGTATTCATGCACGCCAGCTGTTTACAGTCTTTAAAGCATCAGGTGTGTCTGTCTAATTCTCAAACAGCAGAATGCTTAAATGCTATGTTAAGCTACAAGTAGGCCTAGGTCAATGTATAACATTAGCTTGGGATGTTTTTACAGTAAGCATTGGTAGTTGTGAAAGCAGCTGCATCCCTTCTAAATATCAAAATATGGAAATGCTAACATATATTTTCTTTCTCCCTCAAGGTGCTTTGCTTAAATTTCTCACCTCCACTGATGAAGATGGCCTGAAAGGTTAATCTTATGTGTGTGTGTGTGTGTACTTGTATTTATGTTGGATTTTTAAATTGCTCCACTGATGAAGATGGCCTGAAAGGTTAATCTTATGTGTGTGTGTGTGTGTGTGTATTTGTATTTATGTTGGATTTTTAAATTGCTATACAACCTGCACTCTATAGTTTGAACAATCCTTTTTCTGCATAAGATGGAAGTGTTTTATTTTCGGTGGGGGGGGGGCCTCCATGTCCATTTTGCTTGGGGCCCCCAAATTCCTTGAAACGGCCCTGCGTCTGATATAAATGCATAGACCAACAGCTGCCGACTAGCCTGGCGGGCCATCCTATATCATTGAAATGTATAGTCTGGAATCGACCCATTCACCTCGCTTAATCCAAGGGGCGGGCAGAGAATTGTCTTTCAAACTGCCTAGGCATGCAATAGGCCAGCGCTACGACCAATCAGAACAAAGAGCAGGATGATGTGGCCAGAGTGAGCAAGTTGATATATCAAACTTTTACCGTATCCGGTCGGCAAAACGGCAAATACATCCTTCTTCGAAAGGAATGACTTAAGTGCATTGTGTTGCTCAACTTTCAAAGAAAAGCACAAGTCCAACTCCTCCAAAGTTGACGCCAACGCCGATTCAAACAACCGCTCTTCGTTCGCCATAGACACCTTCCTTGTTGTTCACCGTCGCAGGACTGTTGTCATCCTATTAAGCCCGCCTTAAGACTCCTAACAAAATAAAGCGCTGTGATTGGATGACGTCCACAGCGTCAGCCAATAGTAATCCCTATGGTTTGCTACTAGACGTACAGGCTGAGCAAATTAATTTGCCGCCGCTAGGGTGCGTCTAGATTTCTAGGCTAGATGCCGACTGCATCTTGGAAGTTTGTTGTTATAAACACTCATCATTACGACTATGACTAGCTACGACTTCTCATGACATAATGGTAGCCTATTGGTGTCTCTTGCAAGGGACAAGGGGTAGGCGTCGGGGAAGGGGTATATGAAAAATGGGATTGGGTTTGACACCATGCTACAATAAAGCACCAGAGCTGTGTCTGGATTTTGAAGCGTCTTGAAGAGTGGATATTAGGCTAGGGCCTACACCTATTTCATTTTATGTTGAGGTATCATGTAATATCAAAGTCAAAGTCAAAGTCAGCTTTATTGTCAATTTCTTCACATGTTCCAGACATACAAAGAGATCGAAATTACGTTTCTCACTATCCCACGGTGAAGACAAGACATATTTTACCAATTTAGGTCCACAGACAAACATAACATTCAAGTAAACAAAAAAGTAAGTAAATAAGTAAATAAAAAAGTAAGTAAATAAGTAAATAAGAGGGCACATATAATAATGAAAAAATAAGAGCAGCAAAATGTGGTTGAAATTGTGCATAGACAGTCAATAAAAATACTAGTGCAAATTCAGGCCAATAAAAGGCTTGGGTAGTTCTGTTTGACCTAAGTAAGAAGAAAGTGGCATAGTGGTGCAAGTTATGTAAGAGCAGCAGAAGTGTTGTGTTTTCAGGACAACAACACCAGTTGTAAAGTGTACAAGTGTGCAAGTGTGCAATATGTAAAAATGCATGCCTATTGTGCAAATCAGCCAATATGTGATGTTAACGTTTGCAAACTTGGAGGTTTTGGACAACTTCCCTAACAGAACGATCCAAGAACTCTGAGGTAGGCACCTCTGACTGAGGCAGAGGTGGCTTCCTTCATAGTCAGAATTGCGAGAAATAGTCGCAATTGCGAGAAAAAAAGTCAGAATGGCAGAAAGTCACAATTTAGCATATTTTTTGACTGACCTATCCATGCTCCACAGATTTGATTTGAAAGGAAAATAGGTACAAACCAAGATCATAAGAGTATGATGAAGCTACATTGAATCAACAGTCAAAACAGAAACTGTACTGATACACCATATATGAAAATGGTATTTCACTGGACAGGATATTGTAGAGCCTATGTAGTGTACATCACAATTTCAATTTGATAAATTATTATTTGTATCTCACTGTAGCACTGTGGATATTATGTACAGTATACTGCAGTGCATCACTTTGTATATAATGAGAAGTGCAACATATTCGCTTGTGTGATGTATATTAGATTAGATTAGATTCAACTTTATTGTCATTGTGCAGAGTACAAAGAAAACCAATTATTTATTATACGGCTCTTCACAATGCAAGTAGAACGCTCCATTGACTTGAATGGGATTTCCCAAAGTTCTACCGGTCATTATTTTCGCCTAAGGACCTCTGAATAATGACCGCTGTCAATGGCAACAGACTTGCATTCAAAAGTGAAGGCAGACAGTTGATCAGCTGTGTTCTAAAGAACGTTTGATTCAAGTTCAGCGTGTTGCGAACTATTTGTTTCTCAGCAAAAGCAACAACGAAACGGTAACAAATAAATGTAGAGGCATATCGTGGAGTTTATTTTTTATTTTTGGCAAGTAGCCGGTATAATAAGCGGGATAATGTATAGAACGCCGGTCATTATTGGGAAAATAAGTCCCTTCAGGGCGAAGCAAGACCCCTCCAATGGCGCGTCGGGGTCCAGTTCGCCCTGTTGGGCCTTATTTTCCCAATAATGACCGGCGTTCTATACATTATCCCTTATGTATGAATTAACTAATACGACAAATATGAACTATGTATTTTAATATATTGATTAATGTGCAGATAAAACTTTGTCGTATGTGGCTCACAGCAGTTTCAATGAAGATACACAAGCTAATGCAAATCCAGGGTAGAGTGTGTGAGTGAATGTGGTCTGGACTCTGTGCAGGAGGGTCATTGTGTCAGAGATGCTGTAGAAGGCCAGAGTTCCTGCCCTGTGATCCACATACACTCCTATTCTGGAGCTGGCCACTAGAGGGAGTTTAGTCACTTTATTATTGTGCCAGAAAGAGCATCTGGAGCAGGAGACATCCAGCATCCAGGACTGATCATTCCATCCAAACACACATTACGTCCTCCTTTCCTGCTGATGCTCTTATATGCCATTGCTATAGACACATGGACACTCCACTCAACCTCCCAGTAGCAGCGTCCAGACACACCCTCTCTACACAGCACCTGAGGTCTCTTATAAAATCTCTCTGGATGATCAGGATATGACTGGAGCTCAGCTCTCTCCTCCACCCTCCTTTTCCATTAGCTGTGTTTGAATCCAGGGTGAAGTGACAGGAATCTGATAGAGGAAAAGACAGGACAAAGGCTACTGAGGTTACCGTACACAAGCCCTTTTCCACTGACAGAGAACCAGTTACATTCCCGTTTGCGAATCAACATTTGAACCGTTTGGAGCATTTCGACCAAATAAAATACGGTTTAGAATAGAATAGTTGGTTTTCCCTGCGAACCGGAGTTGCCGTGTCATTCTACTGTTTAAAGGGGAGAAGGCTATAAGCATATTTGTTTTCCCTCCTTATCAAATGTTGCCATGAGTAAACAGTCAACTAGCACTACACTGCAGACGTAAACTAGCATTTTACACAGCTAATTTCTGCTGTTTTTACGGGACAACCGTCATATCATCCTCCTGTTTATGCATCTAGTTAACTTTTGTTTTGCATGTTTTGTTTTGCAACACCCATTGTTGATGACGCATCCTTGGTTCCATTCCAAACTGGTGGAAATGCGGGCTGGTTCAGTAGATAGCACCAACGTTCAAAGAATTCTGAATGGAACCAGTTCAAGAATGTGCATTCTCTGTTAATCAAAAAATGCCCTCAGTGACCGAATGAATAAATATCACTTATTATGACCGCCGCCCAGCGAAGCCCAAATGCCCAAATTTCCGTCAAGGATTCCCGGGACACTGAAAGACCGGGGTAAAACCCCAACCCATCCAACCGTCGTTTTTCGTTTTGATCTGTAGCCCCCCCGCTGGACTGGACCCCCCGAAAGGAGGGTAGGGCAGACACAGTTCTCTGTGAATATCTTGAGAACTGTAGGGCCTAGGATGCCCATTTTTTCCCGTATGTTTGCCTCCAGGGGTCATGTTAACCCATTTCATGTACACACATGTGCACAAACAGATACACACACACACACATTCATTCACAGTAATCATACGTATGACACATACTCGCACAGTAGACATATGTACGCTTGCATGCACAGGCACATACGCAGGCACACACACAAGCATGCACACACACACACACACACACACACACATAACATAAACATGTACATGCACACAATTCAAGAATTTCTCAAAATTATGAACAGGCAAGATGGAGGTGGGGTTGTATAAAATGAATTTTACATGTGAAATCTATGAACTAATCATGTTTTGGTGCTTGTTGTCTAGCAGATACCAGTGAGAATTGAGTGTGGATAATGCAATTTAGTGACACATTTAGAATCATATAGGCCTTTCAGCGTGATTTATTTTTGTGGAAAAAATGTGCTGGACTGGGCGGCGGTCATATTTTGTACCGCTCTGCGCAGCGGTACATCTAGTTTTATTTTATTTATTTGGCTGACACTTTATCCAAAGCCACTTACATGTGTCAATTCTTACAATGGCTAGATTTATAAGTATAAGTAAGTATAAGTATATATACTCTTTTGATCCCGTGAGGGAAATTTGGTCTCTGCATTTATCCCAATCTGTGAATTAGTCAAACACACTCAGCACACAGTGAACACACAGTGAGGTGAAGCACACACTAATCCCAGCGCAGTGAGCTGCCTGCTACAACAGCGGCACTCAGGGATCGGGGTTCGAACCGGCAACCCTCCGGTTACAAGTCCAAAGCGCTAACCAGTAGGCCATGGTTGCCCCTAAGATTTTTTAAAATATATTCTGTGCATAGCCTATTTCCATTCAATTCAGTTTAATTCATACTGCACTCCATGTCTTAATGGACTAGCCTAGAAAGCCAAGTTTGAATTTCATCCACCTACATTTGTAGCCTATGTGTAATGTATATATGGGAATCCTTTACTCATCAGTATGATTTTTCTGTTCTAACCTTGTCTTTGTGTGGTGTCTGTGTGTGTGTGTCTTGGGTTAAAGATATGGACAGTGTGTGTGTGTGTGTGTGTGTGTGTGTGTGTGTGTGTGTGTGTGTTGGGTTAAAGATGTGGGCAGTGTGTGTGTGTGTATTATGCTTTGTGTTTCATCCTGGCTGGCCTGATTTTTATGATCCATGCACCTGGGTAATCAGATCCTACAGTGAGTCTGTGAATACATCTATCTATTCTACATCGCTTCAACACTGACCTGCAGTCAGGAATAAATCACTGGCAGCATCAGAATTACTGGACTGGGCTAAATCTACAGGGGAAGATTGACTGTTTTTGCTCTGCTGATTAGTATTTGTGTGTCATATATGTTTTCAAAATGCCTATTAATGGTCTAATGTGAACAATCCTTAACCACAATCCCGATTTCATCTTTCCCTCTCATGTCGGTCACATATCCACCAAAGAGACAATCAGGGAATATAATCCATGTCCACATGATGAATGTGTGTTCTTGTCAACCCATTGGAACTTTTAACAACATGGGGTCAAGTAAATATATAAAATGTGTGTGTGTGTGTGTGTGTGTGTGTGTGTGTGTGTGTGTGTGTGTGTGTCGAACTCACATTGTAAAAATCCCTCCCTGGTTGTTGGTTCAGTCTGTAAAATAGCCTGGACACCAGTCACTGTTATAAATATAGAGCATCACATCATCAACAATGGCTGATTCTATTTCTAATTAATAGAAAAAAGTATTTTGTGATCTCTCCTTAAGCAACATCAAGAGTCTTCATCTATTTGAATATTAAATGACTTCACAGACAATAATGATGGATAAACAGATAAACAGTTAAAGTTCATTATGTTCCGTATAAGCACACACAACCAAAAGGAAAAGCATCATAACAACTCAAGAATGTCTATGCACCACCTGCCTATACTTTGTATATCACATTGCACTTTTCTGCTTTTCCTCTTACACTTCTGGTTAGACACAAACTATATTTTGTTGTCTTTGTACTTGTACTCTGCACAATGACAATAAAGTTGAAACTAATAATGGGACAAACCTGCTGCAGATATTTACATACACATACACATATAAATACAATTTCAGGATTGGAAAAACTATTTTTTTAAAGAAAAATGTAGGCTGAGTTTGTGGAAAAGTGGTTGGGCCCAGGGCTGCTTGGCCCACCCATAAGCCCACCATGCCTGGGCTAACCATCAGGCTCAAGGCCCTGCGATGACACTGTGCCTGGCTAACCATCAGGCTCAAGGCCCTGCGATGACACTGTGCCTGGGCTAACCATCAGGCTCGTTCAACAGATATGTTTTGGTTGGATAATTCTGATTCTCTGCTTTGCTTAATTTAATTGAAGATAATGAGCCTAGTGACTGTTTTATTCCAGTTGTAAACCAAATAATCATGTTGAACCACAACAAGTCCAATCCAACAGCAAGAAGATGCGTCCTTACCACGTTTCTCCTTTCTCCTAGCAGAGGCTGACACTGTGTCATGGCCTTTATGATCATCCACCATGCAGAGAAAGCAAACACAAGTTTGGTCTGTACGGCAAGACACCTCCAGAGGCTTCTCGTTTTGGGTGCAGACCCTCTCCTGTAGCAGGCACGTGGCACCAACTACCTTGTGATTTCGTCCAGGGTTTACCTTGTTGTGAAGACAGCAGACAGTCCAAACAGGACTTTACAGCTTTGAGTTTTCTATTAGCACAAAGATCACACTCCACCTCCCCGGGTCCAGCACGTATGGCTACATGTAGGCCTACAACCGGAGCAGGAGCAATAGATTGGATTCTGGTCTTTCTGAACTGTTCCACAACCTCAGCAAAAACATTATTTTTGTTTAAAACGGGTCTTGGAGTGAACGTCTGTCTGCACTGGGGGCAGCTGTAGACTCCCTTGTGATCTTCCTGATCCCAGCAGTCCTTAAAGGAACCGTATGTAAGATTGTGGCCAAAACTGGTACTGCAATCACTTTCAAATTACTGTAGAGCGGTGTATCCCCTCCCCCTCCCCCCTGACTCAAGGTTGCCAACCCAGATGCCGAAACGCTACTGACTTTGTGATTAGTAGATAGGTAGAGGGTGGTGCATCAGGCCAAAACACAACATGACATGACAAAACACAACATCAACATCAGTTGAGGGCTGCAAGCTATATATGACAATATCTTGGCCGGACTACTGTTGTCAGTGATATAAGTATTTGAAATGAACATGATTTCTTAATGTCTAGTGACATATCAGGGCCATTTTATGATTGATTATGATTGAGAATTGAAATACATGTCTTACATACGGTTCCTTTAATGCAGCCCATGCAATAATTGTGTCAACAATTAAGAGAGACTGGATCTTTCAGAATATCCAAACATATAGGACATGTCAAAAGGTCCTGGTTACTTGGAGTCGCTTCTACCATTCTTCGTTTCATAGTCTAGGGCCTAGGCTACCTTGTTTCGTTTCACCTTGCCTTAAATTGTTGCAAGTGCGCAGCGCAACCTCGACATGACTTTAGGCAAGGCTATGTGTGTAATGGGCGTGTTCGTGCGAACGGCCTTTGTTCGACACGAAGGGGAAAAAATCAAACTAAGTAAGTTTAAGACTAAACCATAGGCTTGGCTTAAACATCGTTTTACATTTACAGCCAACACACAAAAACGAAGCCTATACAGTGAAACGACGACTAACCCATTAGTGCTATCTTATTGGTAATATTTGTCAATGATAGTAGGTTGGACCTAAAAGGCTAGCTACCCTTGGACGCCGACAACCTCTCACACAACAGAGTGTTTGCACGCCCATTAAGAAACGTAATTAAGGCAGGTGTTGTCATTCACATAGGCCTACCTTCGTAAAGTCTTTGTATGCGCAGAATAATGTCAGAGGCGATATCAGCTAACCAGGACCTTTTTGTTACTTGTTCTATTTGTTTGGATCTGCTGAAATATCCAGTGACTATTACCTGTGGACACAATTACTGCATGGGCTGCATTAAGAGCTGCTGGGATCGGGAAGATAAGAAGGGAATTTACAGTTGCCCCCAGTGCAGACAGACGTTCACTCCAAGACCCATTTTAAACAAAAATAATGTTTTTGCTGAGCTTGTGGAGCACTTTAGGAAGAGCAGAAATCAACCTGTTGTTCCTGGTCCTGTTGTATGTTCTGGAGCTGGAGATGTGGAGTGTGACGTCTGCACTGGGAGAAAACTCAAAGCTGTGAAGTCCTGTCTGGAGTGTCTGTTGTCTTACTGTGAAACGCACTATAAAGCTCACAATGAACTCCATCCTGGACGAAAACACAAGATTGTTGAGGCCACTGGTCAGCTACAGGAGAGGGTCTGCACCCAACATGAGAAGCCTCTGGAGGTGTTTTGCCGTACAGACCAAACTTGTGTTTGCTTTCTCTGTATGGTGGATGAACACAAAGGCCATGACGCTGTGTCAGCGTCTGCAGGGAGAAAGGAGAAACAGGTAAGGACAGGAGTTGTGGTAGTCTATAACTTTGCAACTGGAATGAAACAGGCTATAGACTTATTCTGTAGCGTCCCATTAGACAGCAAATAATAACTGCATTTAAAGGAACCATATGTAAGAAATGTGTTTCAATTAATCATAAAATGGCCCTGATATGTCACTAGACATTAAGAAATCATGTTCATTTCAAATACAACAGTAGTCCGGCCAGGATATTGCCATTTAAAAAGTGAAGTTGCAGCCCTCAACTGATGTTGATGTTGTGTTTTGTCATGTCATGTTGTGTTTTGGCCTGATGCGCCACCCTCTACCTATCTACTAATCACGAAGTCAGTAGTGTTTCGGCATCCGGGTTGGCAACCTCGAGTCGGGGGAGGGGATACACCGCTCTAGAGTAATTTGAAAGTGATTGCAGTACCAGTTTTGGCCACAATCTTATATATGGTTCCTTTAAACCCTAAAACCAGATGGTCACATCATTCCTAGTAATAAGCTCATCAGTAACATTAAAGATCAAATCCTTACTGTATGTTCATGAGCTCACCCTGATTAATCAGTTTGCACTTGAGGAATGAGGACTAGGCAGGGCCAGTTCTACTATAAAAGGTGGGCTGGTGGAAATATTGGGTGGGAAACATCAAAGCAGTCAAACTGGATCAAAATTGAAGCACAAACAGCTGGTTGAGATGGGGCTTTAGGCCTGTGCTTCAGAGCTTCACAGATTTCCAACCGAAAAACCTTTCTATGGGTCACCCTCCAAAACAAAACAAAAAGTTTGTATGGGTGGGCAAGACCTAATGCAAGACATAATGACAACTGCAGTATACATGTGATGCATTTGTTCAACATAGACGCACTTGGGAGAGACCCAGAGGAGATTTCAGCAGAGTATCCAGGAGAGAGAGAAGGAGCTGCAGGAGCTGAGGAAGGCTGTGGAGACGCTCAAGGTGAGTACTGGCCACAGGAGAGGACAGCAGCTGGCTGGAGGAACCATCTCAGGCCTCAGTTAGGGACTAGTGCTCTCGTCCAGTTAGCTAGAGAGAACTTTCCGTTCTAAGCCACACTGTGGGCAACAGGCTTTGTGGAAGAGCTGAGTGAGGGCTGCTTTAGATGGATCACGTGTCTTTGTGTGTCTCGTATCAGAGTTCTGCACAGACAGCAGTGGAGGACAGTGAGAGGATCTTTACTGAGATGATCCGCTCCATTGAGAGAAGGCGCTCTGAGGTGACAGAGCTGATCAGAGCTCAGGAGAAGGCTGAGGTGAGTCGGGCTGAAGAACATCTGAAGCAACTGGAGCAGGAGATTGCCGAGCTGAAGAGGAGAGATGCTGAGCTGGAGCAGCTTTCACACACAGAGAACCACGTCCATTTCCTCAAGGTAACTGTTGATTGATTATGAGCATGACTGCATTAATTTACCTCATAATTGACCTCCTGCAGCACTTTAACAGACCCCATGCCCTTTCAGATCTCTAAAGAAAGTCTACAAATATATTTGATTCAGTGTTAACAATGAATTTGCATAATGCACAAATGTATTTGACTAAGAATGTAACGAGTGTCCCCAGCACCCTCACCTCTCTCTTTCTTTCTCTTTCCCCTTCATCTTTCTCTATTTTTCTCACTCTCTAAAATGTGTTTCTGTATTTAGACTTTCCAGTCACTGAGCAACACACCTGTGACTAAAGACGTGTCCAGGATCTATATTAAGCAAAGCCTTTCTTTTGAGGCTGTACATAAATCTGTCTCCTGGCTAAAGGGGTGGCTGGACGTTTTCTGCAAAGAGGAACTCATGAAGATATCTGCAGCAGGTTGGTCATACTCCTGATATTCCTGACACATACTGTAATTCCACTGATATAAAAACGAACCCTTACATTGATACAGTGTTGACATTTACACCACTTATGTTAGTCAGTGTTGTTTAAAATATGATTATTTCCATCTCAATAGTGGCTAAAGTCCAGGCTAGTTTTTCTGGACATACAACCAGAGAAGAATTCATACAATGTGAGTGTTGTCACACATTTTACATACTTCAAAATTCCAGATCAAAAGTCAAATTTCTTTGCAGTTACATTTTCAGAATAGTGCACCAATTTTAAACAGATCAACATTTATTGTGGGTATAACAGTTCATGGGTAGAGGAAGCAAATTCTCCTCCACATATCCACTGTAATCACGATTCCTATTTTGTGTCAACCCCCAATCTAAAATCCATATAAAAGTGTTCTAAAATGGTCATCTTTTCAAACATCCATTTATTACTGAAATCAATCTGAATGTAACCTATTAGTGGGCGTCAAATTGAAATGAATGAGCAAACGTGTTATGGGGGTTCCATTCATTTAATTTTTTAGCCATTTTTATTTCTTATCTATTTGAGAATTCATATAAGCAGCATAACCGTTCTTTAAAGCTTCAACATTAGTTGGCAGATCAGACACATTTAATAACATGCCGGGCCTAATTAGTGTACTTGTAAGGAAGGAAGTGATGTTTACAAGTGTGCAACAGTACCTCCATTGTATAGCCCTTTCGCAGTTGACAGTTTTAGCATTCTAACTCAATACTGCACCAATTTTGTAGCCTTAGTGTAAATGTAAACAAATAGGGCCAAGGTTGAAATAAAAGCTGGAGTTCTCCTTTAAGTTGTGTTGGTAGTACCCTAAAGCAACACCAAAGAGTTTTTTGTACCTTAAAATAATGTTTCCAAAATTGTTTCCGTGGTTCATCAACTCGTAACAGGGTGAACGGCACTTCTGCATTCGCTTCGCGGCCCTCTATCGGCTATAACCACACTATGTAAGTTTGCCAGATCGGGTAGCGGGCTTGTAGTTCGATGAAATGAGACATACTGTAAGAAACTACACATTTGACTTGCATGATGTCGCAATACATAATACTTTCATAAAATCATGCATCATATTCGACCATATTCTACCTTGTCTATGGACATCGTTATTTGCAAAGCCGTTGCTGGATAAACAAATAGCGTGCGTGCAACAGAGGAAAAGTTCTTTGGTGTTGCTTTAAGTCTGATTATTAAAATATAAAGGCATTTTGAATGCCAGATGTGAGACTCCTAATCACCAGCAGAGCAGATGCAGGCCTGATTCCCCTGTAGATTTCGCCCAGTCCAGTCATTCTGATGCTGCAGGGTTTAGCTGACAGCAGGTCAGGCTGAGTCCATACAGAAGGGATGTCCTGCAGTAAAGATGGACGGGTCACTCCTGTCCAGTAGCATGCATCATTAAAGGTTCAGTCTGTGATTCTGGCCAAAGGTTATTATATGAACTGAACAGCCAATCAGTGTGCACCCACCTCTTTGTGCTCCTGGAGCAGCATGTAGATGAGCTGAAATGGGGTTTGGAGTGAACAGCAGTGCATAGTGTAGGCAAAGGTGGGTGCAGGAATGTGTGTGTCTGGCCCTTCAGTATGCTGGGGGGTTGTGCTACCAGGTGAAAGTACACATACAAACAGAACACAAATCCTACACACACATATGGACAACCCCAACATGCATTAGTCCCTGCGTGAACGTATATAAAGTCATGCACACACACACATTATTAACATTGAAGTATAATGTGATGTCTTTTTTTTCATTAGATTCCTGTTACTTCACACTGGATCCAAACACAGCTAATGGAAACCTCCATCTGTCTGTGAGGAACAGGAGGGTGGAGGGGAGAAGAGAGCTCCAGTCTTATCCTCATCATCCAGAGAGATTTGATAGGTGGTATGAGGTGCTGTGTAGAGAGGGTGTGTCTGGACGCTGCTACTGGGAGGTGGAGTGGAGTGGGGAGGTTGATATAGCAGTCTCATATAAAAGCATCAGCAGGAAAGGATGGGGTGATGGCTGTTGGTTTGGATATAATGGTCAGTCCTGGAGTCTGTACCTCCGCAGGTCCTGTTCCTATTTCTGGCACAATAAGGAAAAGACTAAACTCCCTCTAGTGGCCAGCTCCAGAATAGCAGTGTATGTGGATCACAGGGCAGGAACTCTGGCCTTCTACAGCATCTCTGACACAATGACCCTCCTGCACAGAGTCCAGACC
The DNA here is from genome assembly GCF_018492685.1 of Alosa sapidissima. Taxonomy (NCBI): domain Eukaryota; kingdom Metazoa; phylum Chordata; class Actinopteri; order Clupeiformes; family Clupeidae; genus Alosa; species Alosa sapidissima. Next base: position 34,481,415 of record NC_055964.1, on the reverse strand, counting down.
AAATTCACTCATATACTTTATCCTGGATTTTGGGTAGGTGAAGGATCATCAGTGAAGCTGTTGTGAGTATTCTCAGTTGGGTATTGGTCTGGTATGAGCCAGGCTAGGACCCTGCTGCAGTAGGAGGCATTAGTGTGTCAGCTTTGGGAACTGGGGTCAGACTCCCCACAAACACATTGAGGAGAAGGAAGGGTACGAAGGGTGTGTAGTGTAGTGTAGTGTAGTGTGCAGTGTAGTGTGGTGCGGTGCGGTGCGGTGCAGTGTAGTGTAGTGTAGTGCAGCGTAGCGTAGTGTAGCGTAGCGTAGTGTAGTGTAGTGCAACATAAAAGTCCAAATTCAGTTAAATGGTCAGAAGGTTTTTGTAACATAAACATAAACATTGCACATTAGGATTCACAAAACTTTGTGTTGCTCTTTGCACCCACTCTATTTTTAAAGGTTTTCAACTCCTACATCTTATTTTACTACATTCATGCAGGCTAATAAAAAAATAAATGAATGCATTTTTAAATACTGAATGTAATCATCTGTAATAAATAAAAGGTTTGTTTGTCATAGTGTGTCCTATTGTATCCTTAGACTGCTCCCTTGCCACACCGAAGGGCAACTCATGTTTCACAGACACATGATCCCTTAGAATAGCATAACAATCTGCCAGTAATGTGGGTTTGAAACCAGTTTAACCCACAAGGCGGTTAATTAAAATGTTAAATGATCTCTGGTGTCATGATACGTTCAAATCTAGAAGAATAAGGATTGAGACTTTGTTTAAGTCAGTTGCAAGTCTGAGATCATTAACTATTTTTAGAATACTGTTTTCTTTGAGGAAGATATTAAGTTGATTAGAAACAACTTTTTTCAAGTACTTTGCTCAGGAAATGTAGGTTTGATATAGGCCTCTAATTACTCAAGATAGTATAGTCTAGATTTTACTGAAGTAAAGGTTTCACAACAGCAGTCGGAAATATACCTGTTTCTAATAATGTGTTTATTATCTTGAGAATACAGGGAGCCAAACTGGTCGAGACTGGATCCAAAGCACATTTTGAGGAGCTGGTCTGAGTTAAAATCTAGCTGAGCAATTTTGCTGATTGCGCAATAGTGTTCTGAAAATCTGAAATTTGGGGGGCTGCTTTTGGGTGCGCTATAAAACTTATTACCTGTGCTACCAATGGCCACCCTTATAGAAGTGACTTTGTTTATGAAGAATCCTGCAAACTTGTGGCATCTTAGAGCAGATGCCTGACGGAGTGTGTCAAATGTGTAGTAGCCTATCAATAGTGTGGAGGCACCCTGGAGTTTCCATTGTTTTCACCAATTACCTTAAAGGCGCTTTAAGCGATGCTGGGTAACGTCACTTCTGTTGACGTTTAAACAAAACAGAAAGCTAGCTCACTACTTCCTACACCTCCCTCCAGTGCAATTGAAACTCCTAAATGCATATCTTGTCTGTGATTTGCTGGAACAGTATGTTTTTTGGGCAAGTTTGGCCCAAGTTGTTTTGTGGCTGTTTTTGGAGCCTGGGTTGTCCACACAGAGATCATGTTTTTTTACAGTGTATTCAGAATACAGGCAGCTAGCAGATGGTGAGGTGATGTTTGCTGTAGGTGACAAAAAATGTTTAGCCTAAAAACGTATGACATCGCTTAGAACACCTTTAAAGAAGAGGATCGTTCTCTCACTACGAACAGCTTTATTATAGTTTGCTATTTTTTCTTTTAGAATGGCACGGTGAAATAGTCTTTAAAGGAGCCACTCTGTCAAGCAGGACACCTAGTTCATTATTAAAGGCCTTTACCATTTGGTCAATAGAATGATTGAAAACATCTGAATGTATGGAGTCTGCTTGAGTAATGAACTGTTGCTCTGCTTGATTGGCCGGTGCCGTCTGTCGGTGCAGCAACAGCGGAACTTTTCAACGCGAGCGACGGGAGAAACGCAACGGCCCCACCAGCACGGACCCACAATTCAGTTCAGCAACGGATGACGTGAGCCCATGTAAAGTGAATGGTATGCGTCTCCAGCACTGCAACGCACGCAACTGTGTAGGAGCCCTTATGGCTTTAGCATTTATAATGTTGCTGTTTCTGCACTACAATGGTAGTCACCACACTGCACATACAGTAGCTGTACATACTGTACATATCTGTCTATACGGTTACTGAATATCCATATTTATCATGATTTTCTTATAATATATTCTGTCCTCAGCCCAACTAACACGGTCCTTAGACTCTTAACACAGAGAGCACAATTTTGGCCATCAAAAATGGAAGAAGCGCAAAGATTAAACACATTTAGGGCGTGTCCAGTCCACATTCGGCATGATTTTGTGATCAGACATCAGGCACATTGTTCAAAAGGGTTCTTCTGTCACGTCATCAGTCATGGGTGTGTTTTGGGTGTAACATCCTTTAAACCAATGAGAGTGACATCTGCCATTCCCTTTAACAGCAAGCAGCGCAACCTCAAACAGCGCATCGGTATTTTGACAGTCAGCGACGCATTTGAAAGAATCTGTTTGCACCAGGGCGTAGCCAGGATTATTTTATAGGGGGGGCCAGCTGGGTCCAGACTTTTTATTGGGGTGGCACTTGGGAATCAAAACTACTATTTGAAAACTACTCAAAAAGTTTTGAAGATTAGGATAGCCTATTTTAATAATGCCAATAAATTGTGTAAAGCCAACACTGATACACAGGTCAGTTTGTTGTCCACTCCAACACATTTTCCACAAATAGGCCAATGCTATAAAAAAAAAGTACATTATGGTAATGCACCTTACTTAATCAGTCTTATTCAAATGATGATAAAGAACAATAATAAATACTACAAATATTGTATGCAGATATTTAATCTTATACTGATGTCCAAACTATAGGCCTATTTCTTTCTGATATCCACTCCAAGTACTTGGCTGTAAGTAACATGGCTCTGAATTAAGAAATTAACCCTTAGAACCCTATACTGTTTTAAGGGCTTTTTCACTACCTTTAGTTATATGCATTTATCCTGGTCATTGTAAGTGCCATTTACACATGCTATATTTTTTCAGAACAGTCTAGGCTACCCAGATCTGCCACCAATTCATATTAATACTTGCATTGATTTGATTTTGATTTTTAAATAATACAAAGACAAAAAGCTTATTATACCATTCTTATTTTGAAATGTATCTCTGTCAGCTGGACATGACTTTCATGTATGTGTAGGGCAGACTGTCCTGAATCTGGCAATATAAGAACCATGGTGGAGGGGGGCTTTGGGGCTGAGCAATTTACAGACATGTGGTGTGCACCTTACAGAAATAAATGCCATTTTTTTTATTTAGTAATGAAAAATGCCCTTTCTGCGCTCCATATCTGTGACACGAACTAATCTGACCTGACTGAACCAGAGTTTGCGTGTTCTGTGTGTACATTCATGATGATTCTAAAACAACTTTTTACTGCATTGTCATGAAGAAAGTGAAGGCAAAAAGGTGTTTCTTTGTCGAATAAATTGGGATGCAATGTGAGTCTCGAATTGGATGCCATGCAGGAATTTGCTGGGATCTCAAAACCGCATTATGAGCACACTTTGCCATAGAGAAACACATGATAGCGTTGGATTATGAACATGCCTTGCCACCACAACACACAGAAACGTGGGGTAAGTCGAGCTATATAAAGTTATTATTTTGATGTCATTTCGTCTGTTTTATAACCCAGAAGGATGTACTTGGTATTAAATGATAGCTCTGTCTCCTCTTTCATCTTACATGCGTGGCATATCTATCCGATCATGGGTTCGTGAGTAGGGCCTAATTCAAACGAGAGTAATGGGTGCAGCGTTTTTGTACATTATGTTATTTTGCAGTCACGTTGTCTGTTTTTATAGAAGCATCGATATACTTGGTACCAATATCTAGCCCTGTGTCTCCTCTTTCTTCTGATATGCTTGCCATATCTATGCGATCACGGGTTCGCGAGTAATTCAAACGAGAGTAATGGGTGCGCAGTTGAACTGTAAATATAAATCAATTTGATTTAATTTCATGATTTTTTTTTTCATACTTGATCGCACAGGCAAGTGTTTAGTCTCGTTGGAAAGCCCCACTTCTGCTCGCAATTAAGGTTTCATCTCGCTGCGATGAACAGTTCTGGAGCAATGTAACAAAGAACTCAGGCAAAGCAGCCTGCCTCTGCCTGGCCAGCTATGGCAAGAACCACACGCAGTCAGCAAATTATGTTTTTTATAAAGTAGCCTAGGCTAGGCCCTATTAGTCTACTTTTATTGGAGCCATCCGGAGATATATGCCTAATATGCTTGCATTTCACCCGAATTTTATCGAAATATTTTTGTAACAGCGTTACCTCGGGCATCCGATTATTTCTGATCAGCCCCACACGTCAAGGTCAGAGCCTACCTAAGGACAGCCCAATGCAGCTTGTTTTTAAAATGTTTTAAATTAAAATAGTCTAAAGCATGAATTGCTTTTTTTATTGATAAGACAAATTTGAACATGAAATTGAACTGTTATATTTACTATCAATATCTCATTGCTCCTACGAATAATACATTTAAATGTTAAAACAGCTTGCCACGCATGCACACACAATGGTAAGCTCTGCTTTCAAGTTTACCCAGTGTAGGCGGTTTGCCATAAGGTATGTTAAAACCGCTTGCCATAGAACTGCCAGGTCATGGACAACGGCATTTGCAAGCAAGATAATCTAACAGGGACTCTACTTTCCAGTTAATTCAGTGTGTTCCCAAATGCTTCAAGAAATGTCATGTCTTAACCCATAACACGCAATAGTTTTTAACATGTTAGGCTACATGTCGGTGTTGAAGTGTTTAGATTTCCAGCGCTAGCCTAGTAGGCATTTTAACAGCAACTATGCGCTAAAACCAGTCAACTGAGTTTAATTAGCGATAACGCAGGCTACTGGAGATGGTTTCGTAGCCTCTTTGACAGCTCAATGACATCAGGTATGTAACCTTCATATTTATGTTTTTGCCAGCTAACTTTTAACATGATCTTCATATTCATTGTGATGCTATATGGGCCTCATGCACATGAAAGATTAATATCATGCCATCATGTTGTTTATAACACACCGTGAAATAAAGTTTTCACCTTACAACTTTGCTGATAACATTTCAAATAAATGCCAGTTAGCACATTAGCAAGGATATTGTGTAACATATAGGCTACTGTTGATGTTGTTTCATAGCCTTTTGCTTGTAGTTAGGCCCACTGCTAGATTTTGACAGGAGCTCGCAATATCGCTTTAAAGTAAGCTACCTGGGCTCACGCAAGCTGTCAAACACTGTCTACTTGTGTGTGGTGCACCCCTCTGGTTTATACATCCAGTGTTTATGTTAGCTAACTGTATCTGAATGTGTTGCTATCAGAGCAAGACATTAGAGATGGCGCATGACATGCAGTGATGCCTCGTATAAAAAAATAAATAAAAAAAACGCTATTTAAGCACCGAAATGAGGCACCGAAATCCACGTTGTTATTCGATGCAGTTACTACCGTTTGCGTCGGCACCGGTGCCATATTAGAACCGTGTTTCGGTGCCCAACCCTATTTGTGACACATTCTAACACCTTATTAGCATTAATGTTCCAACTCATCATCAACTCACCTGTTTTTACTGAGGTTAAGTAGTAGTCTACTGTCAAGTGTTTTTAACAGATGACTTGAATTATCCCGCTGCTGCTGCACTATGTCTAGCCTACTCACGATTTGATCACAACAGTGGGCTACACTTCCTGACTGGGCCAATATAGATAGAGTGCAGTAATTGGTTCAGTCCCTGCTTTGCAAAGTGTTGGCAAAGTGCCGTAGAAAACGGCAGCAATTTTTTTTTACTTTTCACTGAACGGAGCTGGGGGGGCCAGCAGGGTGGCCAAGCTTTGACCAGTGGTGGCCGTAGCCCCCCCCCCCCCCTGGCCACCACGTAGCTCCGCCCCTGGACCACACTCAAAATAAAAGTGCAATAAACTGACGCTTTGAATAGCATTAGGAAGTTATTATTGAATGCTAAGCTGGAATGATGTTTCCCTATCATCCTATTTTTTAAGCAGGCATACCTGTGGGCATGTAATTGAGCTACGGTGTGAGAAAGTGAATCTCACTTCTCACTGTTACGGGTTCCCCCATTGACTATGAACTGCGTTACCCGCGATAGCGGGAGTTTTTGGACATTTGCCCACGCACGCACATACACCCGCACACTCCCTTATAAACATTGACTGCTTAAATAATGATGTTATTTTGTGTAGGTGTATGGACGGCTTATGAACACAGGGGGTGATGTGGTTAAAGGGAAGGCCGGTGTTGCACCAAATTCTGTGACCTGTCGAATTTTGTGACTCTAGAGGGCGCTGTTTTATTGGAGTCTATGAATGTACTGAGCTGTACTGACACACTGATGAGGCAATTCTGTTATGTGTATAATTCTTCTAATAAACTTTGTACATTTTTGAAACATGGAACATTGTCTGGGTGTGGGTGTATTACTCCACAGGCCTGCATGTGTATCTTCCTCTCTATACTATCTCTATAGAGTACAGCTAAAGCCTACCCCACCACTCCAGCGAAGAGGTGGACTTCAGCTGGACAGGTCACATATGATGATAAGCCTACTGTCAAATTATGTTTGACAGTAGCCCACTACATTTACTATTACCCCACTATAACTCTGCAGAAATGGACTGATGTTGTACATTGTCATTGACATCAGCAAACACTTTATTTACATTATTGACAAACTCCTTGTCATTGTCCGTTAATTTACTTTTTGGCACCTCAAACTGATAAACAAACTTAAGGAGGCAGTTAGTGACCTCCACAGCATTTTTTTCTGCAGTTACAGTGACATAATTTGACAGTAGCCTATCAAAATATGTGACCTGTCCTGCTGAAGTCCATCTGTTCACAGGAGTGGTGAGGGGTAGGCTTTAGCTCTACTCTAGAATAATACACCCACACCCAGTCAATGTTCCATGTTTCAAAAATGTACAAAGTTTATTAGAAGAATTATACACATAACAGAATTGCCTCATCAGTGTGTCAGTACAGCTCAGTACATTCATAGACTCTAATAAAACAGCGCCCTCTAGAGTCACAAAATTCGACAGGTCACAGAATTTGGTGCAACACCTGGACTGTGGTTCGCCAGAGACTACCGTTCCCGTGTGTGTGTGAGGAAAGCAACGGACAGACAACGAGTGAAGCTGAGGTAGCCTGCTCAACCAGCTATACCAAACGCTTGCTGGGACTTCGTTCTACTGGCCAGCGTGTGAGGTCACGCCATTTTGCAGCAGTTCGAGGTTGCGTGAGTACCAAAGTGAAGCCAAGGAAAGATAGCGACATGGGACTGTGTAAAAGCAGCCTGCGTTAATCGTTTCTTTACTAACATGGATTACTGACATTCCTTGGATTATACATTATGTGCACCAACGTGACGACTGGGCCCCAACGTTAGTTTCAAATCCAAGCGCTTGGTTTAGTGTCATATGGTACTATTTTAACTAATAGGCCTATTTGAACTTTCACTTGTTGTGCAACAAAGACACATATTGAGTAACACGAATTGTCATTGACAGTATTATGGTGTATTTCATGTAGCATTGTTCAGGGTAAAAGTTTAATTAATGTAAACTAACTGGTATTGCATAGATTTCGAATTATTATTGAATTGAATTACCATACATTACTATTTAGAAGTATGCTGTAGGAAAGGCTACAATATAATTCATTACAACTTAATTGAAAGATAGTGATTGAACTTTTAAAAAGGGTTTAAACTTTTTGCCATATTATTTTCTTATGTCATATTAAACTGAATTCTAAAAGTTAAAAGATAAAGGGTACAATAAATGTTTTATGTTTCAAGTCCCCTTACATGGTTGCATAGTATTTCATTTAGGATAAGCCATACAGGTAGAAGTCACTTTACATTTCTGAGGATTTACACATTTATATCAGGGCACTGGTATAGTAATTCTTCAGTGGAGGCACCGCAACAGTTAATTATTCTATTGACATTTTTTTTTCCTTCTACCTTTTTCTACTAGTGTTACTATTCCCTAACTTAAATGGTAGACGGTAAGTCCAGCAAATTGAGAACCTAGGATCCTGTTTATGTTTAGTCTGTTTATGAATGTGACTCCAGTATATGTTGAGACATAGGGGAGAAAAAAAAGGGTTACATTTTGGAGGCACTGCTGGGATCGTCTTGTTTACCAGATAAGTTGAATCAGTCTATTATTGTGTTATTGAAAACAGTGAAGTTCATTTATTGTCTTTAATTGATTATTGCTTGTTGCAAATGACATGGAGCTTTCTAAGGTTGTGGAGTGGAGTCGAGAAGAGAATGTTAGTCTCTCTCGTGCCCTTGTTTTGGGCAACGTGCCCATAGAAGTAGTGGATGACACTATCACAAAGGTGTTGAACACGGTGAAAGTCTTTGGTCTTACAAAGATATGTGGTCGCCGTGGGGACATTTCTGGTCGTAAGTTGTTTGTATTAGTGCAGACTAGCGCCGATTTAACTCCTGATGCTGTACCTCCGGAAGTAGGCATTGAAGGAGAAGCAGGGCCTTGGATTGTACATTTAGTTCAAAGTCTTGTAGTTCCAGATCCTGAGGCAGATTTCCACTCAAAGCTGTTGACACTGCTGCAGAAAGAGGGAAAAACCCTAGAGGATGTTAAGTCCATTGTTTCTAAAGATCCACCTCCAAAGCCGGAGGTGAACATGGATTTAGTGAACGCTATAGGTAGGCTAGTAGACAAGTGTTGTCAGGGATCTCCCGATGGGCCTAGCTATAGAAAATTGAGATTGTTTTCTGGGCTGAAACCTGTTCCAGCAGGTGAAGAGGAATATGATGCCTGGATGGAGCAGGCTGCTCAAATGATAAGTGAGTGGCAGTGTAGTGATGCAGCTAAAAAACAGCGCATTGTTGAAAGTCTGAAGGGACCTGCTGCTGACATTGTTAGATTTTTGAAGGTCCGCAATCCTTCAGCTACTGCCACAGATTATCTAGCCGCTCTGGAGACAGCCTATGGCACTACAGAGAGTGGGCCAGACCTCATGGCTAAGTTCCGACACACCTATCAAGAGGATGGAGAAAAGCTGTCTGTGTTCTTATACCGATTGGATAAGCTACTTCATCGAGCCCTACTGAAGGGAGGCATTGCTGTTGAAGGCATGGACAGAGCGCGATTGGAACAGCTGATTAAAGGTGCACTGACCAACAACATGGTTGCATTGCGTGTACGGATGAGCCACACTCTTCAAGATCCCCCTTCTTTTTCCCAACTGATGAAAGAGATGAGAGAAGAAGAGAACTGGGTCAGTGCTAGAGAGGGTGTGAGGAAAACAGCTAAAGTTGCCACCTCAACTGTTCCTGCAGCACCTGCAGTTCCTGAGTTAGACAGTCTGAGGAACGAAGTTCGAGAATTGTCTTCGCAAGTGTCCAGACTGTTGAGTGTAGCTACAGTTACTTCGAGTGTTGAAGTGCCAAAGACGGAGTTTGATGTCCGAGTGTCTGAAGCTGCAGCTCAGAGGGCTCCACCTAACATGAAAACACCTAGATCCCTTCCACCAGGTGTTTTTTGTTACAAGTGTGGTGAAGATGGACACACTAAGCCAGAATGTCAGGGCTCTGAAGACTTGAGACGAGTTAATCAGAAGTTGTTGAGAATGCATAAGAAGCAGGGAAACTCCGCCGGAGCTCGGTGAGGGAACGGCGCGGGGCTCCCAAAGAATTGCGTTCCACAAATTGTTCCTCTGCTGCTAATACTGGTTTTCCTGAAGGCTTAGTGGGACCTACCTCAGTCGTACCTGTTCAAATAGAAGGAGTGTATGCAAAAGCATTGTTAGATAGTGGTTCACAGGTCACAATTTTGTATAGGAGCTTTTACAGTACCTACCTGAAACATTTAGCTCTTCAGCCTGTTGAGAACCTTGAGATATGGGGATTAAGTTCCCATAAATACCCTTATGATGGTTATCTTCCTATCAGGCTTGAATTTACTGAAGGTGTGGCTGGTGTCCCCCAGACAGTTGACACCTTAGCACTGGTGTGTCCAGACCCTGTGAAAGAGGAGGGCATAGCCATTCTGGTAGGTACGAACACCAGTTTAGTGAAAAAGTTGTTTGACTCCTGTAGAGAGAAAGCTGGTGAGGGATTTTTAAACACTTTGAGCATTCATCCCATGATTAAAGAAGCTTATCAGTCCATTGCCCAGACAGATGTTTCACCAGATGAGACTGGAAAGCATGGAACAGTCTGGTTTATGCAGCATAAGTCTTTGACCCTTCATCCAGGCCAACTGCTACATGTTACCGGTGTAACCAAGTTTCCTGGTGATTTCAATGACAGTTTAGCACTCATAGACCAGCCTAAAGATATGTCATGTCATGATGAGCTCCAGGTTAGGCCTGAAGTGCATCCTGCATCAGTTGTGTCCCACAAACGTATCACCGTGACTGTCAAGAACATCTCTGCCAAGGAAATTGTCCTGAAACGAGGAACTCCCTTGGCTCATGTCTTTCCTGTTGCATTGGTGCCACAACTGAATGCTAAAACTAAAATTGAATCATCTGCCACGCTCAATGTGAGGTCTTTTGATTTTGGAAACTCTCCTATGCCAGAAAGTGCCAAACGTCGTCTATGTGAGAAGATGATGGAGAGAAAGGATGTCTTTTCATGTCATGAGTGGGATGTTCCAGAAGTACCAAGCATGAAATAAGACTGACCGATTCAAGACCATTTAGAGAGAGATCTCGACGCTTACCACCTGCTGACCTGGAGGATGTGCGGCAACACTTGCAGGAACTTCAAAAGTATGGCATCATTTCTGAATCCCGAAGCCCATACGCATCGCCGATTGTGGTTGTTCGCAAGAAGACTGGGAAAGTAAGAATGTGTGTGGATTACAGAACTTTGAATCGAAGAACTATACCTGACCAATATACCGTTCCAAGGATTGAGGACGCTTTACACTCATTGTCTGGAAGTAAGTGGTTCAGCGTCTTGGATTTGAGGAGCGGATACTACCAAATACCAATGAGCGAGGGTGACAAGGAGAAAACGGCGTTCATCTGTCCGCTGGGCTTTTATCAATTTGAACGCATGCCTCAAGGGATCTCCGGAGCACCTGCAACTTTCCAGAGAGTAATGGAACAAACCATTGGAGACATGAACTTCCTGGAAGTCCTGGTGTACCTCGATGACTTGGTTGTCTTTGGCAGAACCGTCGAAGAGCATGAAGAGAGGTTGCTAAAGGTCCTGGACCGACTGAAGGAAGAAGGCCTAAAGCTGTCGCTGGATAAGTGTCAATTCGGCCGAACCTCCGTCACCTATGTAGGGCACATAGTGTCTCAAGATGGAATATCCACTGATCCAGCGAAGATAGAAGCTGTCGTCTCCTGGCCCAGACCTAAGACAGTGACAGAGCTCAGATCCTTTTTGGGATTCTGTGGCTACTATAGACGTTTTGTGAAAGATTTCTCGAGATTGTGTCGCCCTCTTAATGAATTGCTTCAAGGGTATCCATCCCATTCACGATCAAAGGAAGTTAAAACAGGAGAGCCAGTCAACAAAAAGACCTTCTTCAAGCCCTCGGAACCTTTTGGCTCCAGGTGGAGTGATCGATGTGAAAGCGCTTTCCAAGAGCTGAAGACCCGGTTGACACAGGCGCCAGTGTTGGCATTTGCTGACTCACAGAGACCCTACGTGTTGCATGTTGATGCTAGTACGGATGGCCTGGGAGGCGTATTGTACCAACAATATGATGAAGGACTGCGGCCTGTTGCATTCATTAGCAGAAGTCTGTCTCCATCAGAGAAAAACTACCCCGCACATAAACTAGAGTTTTTAGCTCTGAAGTGGGCTGTGGTGGACAGACTACATGACTACCTGTATGGGGCTGAATTTGAAGTGAGAACAGACAACAATCCCTTGACCTATATTCTGACATCGGCGAAACTTGATGCCACCGGCCACCGATGGTTATCTGCTTTGTCAACCTACAACTTCAGTTTGAAATATAGGCCAGGGCGAAACAACATCGATGCAGATTCACTGTCAAGACGCCCACATCTACGTTTGTCATCTGTTGATGAGTGGCATGAGATGGCAGTTCCTGAAGTACGAGCACTTTGCCGGTCTGTGTCAACAGGGACAGGAGCAAGTCACTTTTCCTATCCTGGTGTCATTTGGCAAATTGGAGCTCATGTCTCTGCTCTACCCAAAGCCTATTGTCAAACAGCAGCTGTGGTGACAGACCAGTTGCCCAAGTTCAGCCCAAGCGAACTGCTGGCAGCTCAGAAAACTGATCCGTGCCTGAGTGAAGTGTTGCTTGCTGTGCAGCAGCGTAAACCTGCTGACAGTATCAAGATAGACCATCCAGACGTCAAACTCTTCAAAAGACAATGGGACAAATTCTCAGTTGAGCAAGATCTACTCTATCGAACACTGAGGTTGTCTGATGGACGAATAAGAAAGCAACTTGTGCTGCCAAAACAGTTCCAGAGTCTAGTCTTAAAATACCTGCACGACCAGACTGGACATTTAGGATTTGATAAGACATATGCCCTAGTCCGCGACAGATTTTTCTGGCCGCGTATGAAAGTTGATGTGGAATCATACTGCAAGACATGTGAGCGGTGCATAAAGAGAAAGACCCTGCCCCAGAAAGCTGCGCCCTTGCTCCATATGCACAGCTCCGGGCCACTTGATCTTGTTTGTATTGATTTTCTATCTATTGAACCAGATAGCCGTAATGTGTGCAACGTGTTAATTGTAACAGACCACTTTACGCGTTATGCGCAGGCTTTTCCCACACGAGATCAGAAAGCCATAACCGTGGCTAGAACATTGTGGGAGAAATATTTCATCCATTATGGTCTTCCAACACGCATACATTCGGATCAAGGCAGGGATTTTGAAAGCCAATTAGTGAAAGAAATGTTGACAATGTTAGGTGTGAGAAAATCCCGAACTTCTCCCTATCACCCACAAGGTGATCCACAACCGGAAAGGTTTAATCGGACACTTTTGAATATGTTGGGGACACTAGACCCAAAGGAAAAACAGAAATGGAGTCAGCACATAGCTCACCTTGTACACGCATACAACTGCACTCCAAACGAAGCCACCGGATTCTCACCTTACTTCCTCATGTTTGGAAGAGAAGCAAGACTGCCGGTAGACGTCTGTTTTGGTGTGTCTGCAGATGGTACCTCAACAGTTTCACACAACAAATATGTGTCAAGAATGAAGAGAGAACTTCATGCAGCTTACCAGTTGGCTCAGAGCACAGCAGCCAAGATGAATCAAGGAAATAAAGAGAGATATGATCAGAAGGTGCGGTACCATTGCCTGAGTCCTGGAGATAGAGTCCTGATTCGCAACCTTGGCCTGAAGGGGAAGCACAAGCTAGCTGACCGCTGGAGCGCAAATCCTTATGTGATCGACAGCCAGATGTCTGACCTCCCTGTGTATCGTCTGAGACCTGTTGAGGGGGCTGGGCCAGTGAAGGTGATGCACCGAAATCACATTCTACCGTTAGGGCAAGAAGTTAGACTGAGTGCCGATCCTGTGCCCAGGCCTGCTTGTTCTCCCAGAGCCATGAGGCGAAGGAAGGCTAAGGAAAACAATAGGAATCCCGCACAGTTTTCTGATTCAATAGTTGAGTCTCAGAGAGAGTATTGTTCTTCAGACTCAGAATCTGAATTCGGGGCTTACCTGGAAGACCGTATGCACGTTACAGAACCTGAAGTGATCGAGACCTCTGGACCGAAAGCTCCAGAATTAGTGCCTTTGGAGCCAAACGAGGCTGTTGTAGTTATGGCAGAACCACCAGCCTTAGAGGCTAACCCTACAGTTGAAGTTGATTTACCAGAACTGCTCTCTGAGTCTGAACCGGCTGGGTCTGAGGCCGAAGATTATGAGTCTGCTGCTGAACTACTGGCAGATGAAGAGGAGCTAGCTCTTGCAGAAACTATAGGTAGTCCAGACTGTGGTTTAGAGAATGTACCTACAGAAGAGTTGTTTGTAGAGAGATCTGATCCCCCGTGCGTGGTTAGAAGGTCGGAAAGAGAGAGAAGACCTGCTGAAAGGTTTACTTATGATTCTTTAGGAGAGCCCACTCGAGAAACTGTGACCTCTAAGGGTTGTAGTGTTCGTTCCGCAGTGAAAATAGAAACTGCTCAGTTTCCTGATCACTGTCATAAAGTACATGCCTGGTGGTGCAGTCCTCAAGCTTTATGTAGGACTTGTATAAATGTGCTAAACCTTTGTACTTAGACTCAGCATAGATTGTTGACTATTGTTGACTGTAGTAGTGGGTTTATGTGAGCCTAATTTGGTGTTTAACTCTAGTACAGCATGGGGGCATGCTGAAATTTGGTGGGGGGAGTGTGTAGGACCCTTTAGAAATATGTGTTACTGGACCCGTTTCACTATTTCCCTATTTCTCTACATTTAAGGTGTAGGACTCAATTTCCCAGAATCCCCTAATTTAGTTTTCTAGCAGTTAATTGCACTAGATATATATTTTCTTTCTATGATTAAACCAATCTCTAATTCATGTTGTTCATGGTGGTTGGCTAGAGATCAATAGGACATTAGATTACCTTTTTAGGTAAAAATAATAGTTTCCGCTGGAGGGAGGAAGCTCTGATTTTTCCTCTAGAGGAAGTGAAGCAGCAGCTACGTTTCTACTCGGGAGGAGAACTAATGTTTGGAGACTTGAAACTGTGATGTTCGGCCCAAATATTGTATACAGTTAATAACTCTAAAAGCTAGTTTGTTGTTTATGCATTTTAGTCTAAACAAGTTCGGTTTTATATCGAAGTTAAGACTGTTTCTCTTCGACCAACGGCAACAGCGTGGTCTCCATTACCACTCAGTTCTGAGGCTAACTTGAAGCTGAGGCTAGTTAAGTAGCTGACTTGCTGTGTGCCTGGACTGTGGTTCGCCAGAGACTACCGTTCCCGTGTGTGTGTGAGGAAAGCAACGGACAGACAACGAGTGAAGCTGAGGTAGCCTGCTCAACCAGCTATACCAAACGCTTGCTGGGACTTCGTTCTACTGGCCAGCGTGTGAGGTCACGCCATTTTGCAGCAGTTCGAGGTTGCGTGAGTACCAAAGTGAAGCCAAGGAAAGATAGCGACATGGGACTGTGTAAAAGCAGCCTGCGTTAATCGTTTCTTTACTAACATGGATTACTGACATTCCTTGGATTATACATTATGTGCACCAACATGACGACTGGGCCCCAACGTTAGTTTCAAATCCAAGCGCTTGGTTTAGTGTCATATGGTACTATTTTAACTAATAGGCCTATTTGAACTTTCACTTGTTGTGCAACAAAGACACATATTGAGTAACACGAATTGTCATTGACAGTATTATGGTGTATTTCATGTAGCATTGTTCAGGGTAAAAGTTTAATTAATGTAAACTAACTGGTATTGCATAGATTTCGAATTATTATTGAATTGAATTACCATACATTACTATTTAGAAGTATGCTGTAGGAAAGGCTACAATATAATTCATTACAACTTAATTGAAAGATAGTGATTGAACTTTTAAAAAGGGTTTAAACTTTTTGCCATATTATTTTCTTATGTCATATTAAACTGAATTCTAAAAGTTAAAAGATAAAGGGTACAATAAATGTTTTATGTTTCAAGTCCCCTTACATGGTTGCATAGTATTTCATTTAGGATAAGCCATACAGGTAGAAGTCACTTTACATTTCTGAGGATTTACACATTTATATCAGGGCACTGGTATAGTAATTCTTCAGTGGAGGCACCGCAACAGTTAATTATTCTATTGACATTTTTTTTTCCTTCTACCTTTTTCTACTAGTGTTACTATTCCCTAACTTAAATGGTAGACGGTAAGTCCAGCAAATTGAGAACCTAGGATCCTGTTTATGTTTAGTCTGTTTATGAATGTGACTCCAGTATATGTTGAGACATAGGGGAGAAAAAAAAGGGTTACACAAACAAACATGCAATGTGAACGTCTGGGATTGGGGAGAGCACTAAATGCTCTTCTGAATAAGCACAAAGTCAAGCCTTTAAATGAAAAACACTCTTTAATAATCAAAGAAATAAACGCTAATGAAGTAAACTTGTGAACATCAAAAATAGTTTATCGCCTGTAACTCTGTGATAACAGGACGTAACAGGAAGGCATTTGGCTGAGCAACGGAGGTTAATATGCTCTATATTTTGTCCAAATGATGTCTGTCTATCATCGTTGCACTCAGAGAAAACCAGAATGTTTAATTTGTCCTGCGTTTCTTCTACGGCTGCAAACGGGATTCACTCGCTGTTAACCAAATATTTCTTTATTAGGGCAGGGCAGGCATATTTCTGGCTATTAAATTATTTCTAAACCAGTCTGCTAAAGTCTGTAGTGAAGTCTGTGTAGGGTTTTCCAGCTCCATTTCTTTTTACGAGACACCCTGCTCACTTGAGACCTCTGCCGGTTGTTGCAGCGTCACTGGAAAAATACAAATTAAAGTCGCGTGATGCTGCGTGATCCTGCGCGCGGACCGCAAGGGAAGCTGGCCAAGTCGAAGCACTGCCCACTGTAGACTGCAGGCAGCTGGCGGATACATAACTGGCATGCGTAAGGTAATGGTAAGGTAAAAGCAACGACCAAAATGCAGTGTTAAAACACGTGTATGAAACGTATTAAATATGCAAACACAGATCCGGTATAAACACTAAAAAAATCTCCCGTTTTTGGAAAGCTAAATGTTGACAGGTATGGTTTAGCTTGGTTTCTTGATGGCTAGCTCACTAGTTAGTGGGGGTTTAGCGTAGCAGTCACTTGCTACCAAAGCTGCAGTGGGAGCTGTGTCGTGAAAAATGCAAGCCCAAATCCAGCAAAAACCCAGAAACAGCGAAGGAATAACCAGACCTGCATAGTGATTCTTTAAGGTGAAAATCTTGCATAGTGTACCTTTAATTACTAACACCACTGCCAGGTGCACTCTGAGTTTTTGCAAGGCAACTTTGATGTATTGAGCATGTCTGTAAATGTCTGTTTGTATGTACTTGTTAGTAATTATGTGTGTTATCCCATCATCCTAGTTGGTGTAGATTGCAGATGCTGAATCCCAGTGGACTGAACAGACATGATGCAGAGGAAGCTGGCGCTGCTGGTTGGCATCACCATGTTTACCCTCCTCCTGGTGCTGAGGTGGGAGCACGTGATACGCCTGGTGAGCCTGATGAGAAGCGAAATACCCTCAGCTGAGCCTGAACCGCAGACAGTCCAGCCATCAGCAGAGCCTACACTGCCACCATGGCAACGGGCACCCACGGAGACCATCACCCCCATCCCAGGCTCCAGACACTTCATGGTATCTGCTTTCAAGGACCACAGACGGGGCGGAGTCACCCGGGTCATTAGTATCATCTGCAGACAGGAGCTGCAGCCGCTCTACTGCGTCCTGTGTGCCAATGATGATGCTAATGCTAACGCTGATTATAATGCTATCACTGATGCTAAGGCTCTGAGTCGATGCACAACTTCACCGGCAGAAGTTGACGTGCACAGTGACCACTTCGGCTTTCCTTTTCACACTTCAGACGTGTTTTGCACAAGTGGATCATTACAGCAAGCCACACATGTCCGCATAACGACTGACCAAACCGCCATCCACAATTTGACATTTTTACTAATCCAAAACCAAGATGTCAAGGTAAAATCATTTAGGTATAACTTCACCATATGCATATCCAACCTGTTTGGGGAGTACAATAATGCCCTCCAGTTTGCACAGACCATGGAGGTGTACAAGCTGATTGGGGTTCAGAGGGTTGTCATCTACAACACCAGCAGTGGCCCAGATGTTGAGAAAGTCCTCAGGTATTACAGTAGAGAGGGTATGCTGGAAGTTGTGCCTTGGCCAATAGACAAGTTCCTAACGCCCTCTACTGGGTGGAAGTATGACTTGCACCACGGTGACATTCATTATTATGGACAGCTGACCACTCTAAACGAATGCATATACAGATATATGTACCAGTCAAAGTACCTCCTGCTGAATGACTTTGATGAGATCATTATGCCTTACAAACATGCCAGCCTGGAGAAGCTAATGGACACATTGCAGCAGCAACACCCCAATGCAGGGGTCTTCAGGATCGAGAATCACATCTTCCCCAAAACGCAGTTTGAAGACACTGGGCGATTTCGTCTGCCTCAGTGGAGGCGTGTGCCTGGTGTGAACATTCTGGAGCACATCTACAGAGAGCCAGACAGGAAGAACGTGTTCAACCCCACCAAGCTGCTGATTGACCCTCGGAGAGTGGAGCAGACTTCGGTCCACACCACGCTGAAGCAGTTTGGATCCGATGTTGCGGTCCCTTTCGATGTCTGCCGCATCATCCATGTCAGGGTCCCCCTGCAAGGACGCCTCTCCAAAGACCAGTTGCTTGTGGACAAGAAACTCTGGGAGTTTGAGAAGCGTTTGATTCCCAGCGTTGATCTTGCATTGAATCAATCAGGTCTGCTGTGAATGACTTTTGCTCCCTATAGTGATACTAGAAGGATAGATGTTGTTATCCTGAAAAAATGAAGATATAGATACATTCCCTTGTCCCTGAAGCTATGCAAAAAGCCCTTTGATACAGACTTAAAGGTGCTCTAAGCGATGCCACACATTTTTTAGGCTAAAACATTTTATGTAACTTACTGCAAACATCACCTAACCAACTGCTAGCTGTCTGTGTCCTGAATACACTGATAAAACGTGATCTCTGTGGACAGCAGGCTCCAAAAACGGCAACAAAAACAACAGGTAAACCTAGCCCAAAAAAAACACAACAAACTGTTCCAGCAAATCACAGACAAGATGCACGATTGGAGAGTTTCAATTGCAGCACAGGAGGGAGGGGGAGGAAGTAGCGAGCTAGCTCTCTGTTTTGTTCAAAAGTCAACAGCATCGCTTAGAGCACCTGAAATAGCTTCCTTAGCCCTTAACCAAGGAGTTGGACCAAACGAAACACACCAGATGTGTAGCTCACCCCTCCCTTGAGTATTGCCAGAGAAACTCCACACAGGGTTTCGTTTTTGTTTGAGGGACACATTTTTATTTATTTGTTTTACTGTGTACTCAATGGGTTGTGAGGAGATGATTGCTGAATGTGACAAAAGAATGTTACGGGCTTGAAATCACATATGATCGCTGACTGCGCCTTTAAGCCCCAAATAATGGTAAAGCTGGCATAGGATTCCAACTCTGGATCCTTTGCATGACACATAGACTCTATTCCCTGTGCCATCACACGCCATTGGGAAACAATGCTCCTTTTACACCTTTCAGGTGACTTTTAAGGTGTCATTAAGGGCTTAAAATATAAGGTACACAAAGGGAATTGAAGATGTTGTTAAGGGGTCATTCCATGTGTTTTTGCCACTTAAAGGGAAACTTGGCAGGATTTCCCCCTCTGCTGGAGAAATTGTGCATTATGCTATTTCAAACTGTGGAAAAAGGTAACGATAAAGCACATGGATTTGTTTACAAGCTAGCGAACGGTTAGCACCACAGCCCATTATAGCCCCATGGAAATTGGCAAAAAATGTTATCATACCTGGTCTTATTTTACCTTTAAGTGCAGTTGTTGTAATAATATTAATAAAGTATTGTATTTGCTGGCAAAAAAAAACTGATTGATGCCCCGTGGGTACATTAAAAAAACAGGTTAAAGGAGAATTCCGGTGTGATATTGACCTAAAGTGTGTTGAAACATGATACCGATTGTGAACGTATGTCTCATAGCCCATCTCGGCTTGTCCCCTGCACTCCAAAATCTGGCGCTAGTTAGCCGATGCTACCAACAGCTTTGTCAATGGTGGTGCTTCGGCATCGGGCTAGCCATGCAAATAAATCACTGTTTTACACCATTTACGAGGCTCAGTGTATCTCCACACTTCATTGGTAGACATCCGAGGGCCCTGACATTTAAAACGAGACATTGAGAACTTTGAAAAAGCACTGGTACTTTACTTACAAGACGATTTATGCAGACAGTATCTTCACAAAGTTTAGTGTTTGCAGCCATCTTGAATTCACGATAAGTCGAGCGACGAGTAAGAATGAACAGGTATGATAAGGGATCAGATTCCAAAAATAATTCTGTGGAAATGCATGGATTCCAGTTTCTTCCAGTAGCAGCAACTGGAATCCATGCATTTCCACAGAATGAGGACATACGTTCACACTCGGTATCATGTTTCAACACACTTTAGGTCAATATCACACCGGAATTCTCCTTTAACAAGACTCAATATCAGTGGTTTTGCACTTTGTTCCAAATCCGGGGTCTTTAGTACAAACTTTTAGGGCTCTATTTTAGCGATCTGAAACGCCTGGTAAGAGACCAGTGTTTAGAGTTTAAGGTGTGACCAGCCCACGTTCACTAATTTAACGGCATGATTTTGTGATCAGACGCGCATTGTTCAAAAGGGTTGAGAGAAAGCAGCTCGACATCAAACAGCGCGTTGGTATTTTGACAGTCAACGCATTTCAAGGAATCTGCTTGCAGGCAAGACTGTTTATGCAACATAGGGATTCCCCTAAACCTTACTTACTAAAAACCTGTATGTGACTAGCAGAGTATATCCTACATGCATCTGCACTCTTTACTTTTGAGGAAGCAAAGTGTCACGAAAAAACTGATGTTTATTTATTTTTTTGCTGGGGGGGGGGTGTTATACATTTTGCGCAATGGACTACAGGGCATATAAGAATAGGTTACCTCCTACAATCGTCTACCTTCTCAGTACGAGCCTGCCGTCAGATTTAAATTGAAGTCGTTGTTGAAGAGGTAGTTTACTAAAATTGTTTTGTACCTACTAACAATTCTAAATCTCTACCGTTCATTATGGCATTTGCTAATGTGATCTGATCTCAACAAAACTCAAAATGGCACCTACTACACCAAAATGGCACCAAACAACTGATAGACAGGAAGGGATAGATGAGGAGGATGGCTTCCCTTTCTAAGGTGCTGATGAATCAAAGTTTGATGAGTGACCATGACTATACCTAATTTGATTGGTTGATCATCTTTTTATTTTCACGTTTGCTCACCCTACTGCATGCCCACTAGACCCTATGCTTAGGTTTGTGAAGTTCACTGATTGACGAATTGAAGCAAGTTTTATTTGTATTTTTATTTATTTATTTTTTTTATTTATTTTTTTGGGGGGGGGGGGGGGCAGTCACCATGAGGGCTCCAACACAGTCAGGGCTGATTAAAGCAGCAAGTGAATGCTGATAATTCTACAGCTTGATCCCTGAGGCCCATGGGGGTCAGTGGTGCTCTTTCTCCCTTCCTGTGTGCCGAGTGTGTTTCCCTAACTCACGGATTGGGATATATGCAGAGACCAAATTTCCCTCACGGGATCAAGAGTATATACTTACTTATACTTACTTCCTGCTTGATCCCCGAGGCCCAGTGGTGCTTATTCTCCCTTCACTCTAAATAGTGATGTGTTAAAATGACACATTGCTGTGTGTGCTCAGGGACAACACATTGTGTGTCAATTTCAACACAGCAATTATGTGGCTGGGTGAAAGGTTAAAGACAAATTTCAGCTATCTTACAAAAAAAAAAAATCCTTCCTGCTTTTCGACCATGTTCCTTTTTTGGGGGTTTGGACTGTGTCTGCAATCATGAAACAAACACCTCAATTGGAATGACTTTGGTTGGTTAGGATAAATTCTTCCACACCCTAATAATAAACCCTCCCAACTAGGAAAGGAGATTTTCTTTCTACACAGATGGCAAATTGGTTACGGTAAGTCACCAAGAATGTGAAGAGCTGTAGGATTTCTCAATGAAACTAGGTTGTTATAGGGATAGGATTTCTCAATGAAACTAGGTTGCTATAGGGATAGGATTTCTCAATGAAACTAGGTTGCTAGGGATAGGATTTCTCAATGAAACTAGGTTGCTAGGGATAGGATTTCTCAATGAAACTAGGTTGCTATAGGGATAGGATTTCTCAATGAAACTAGGTTGCTAGGGATACCAGTGCCCGTCCATCCTCCATTTCACCAGCTGACATACTAGAAGAAGGAAGCCTCTAGCACTGATTGATACGCAAACCAAAACATTCACCTACCATTCACCCGTCTTGTTCTAGACTCCCCCCACACACACACACACACTCCATGTCTGCAGTTTGTTGCCTGTGGGATATTGAACACAACTTAGCATTGTGGTATAATTTGTATATAAGTTTATCATTGAATGAATGTTTTAGTATAACCTACATAATATATGCAGTGAAATCTGATTACCATCCTTTGACTAAGGTATGTCGAGATAAGCCCTTTGCCATCTGAAACCTCCCTCTGTAGGAATCATTAAAGTATGTTTGTTGTAAGGTATCTGATGGTGCTGACCCCAGGGGGGTTCCAACACAAACATGGTTTGGGTTGGGTTTTTGTAAATATTTTTATCTCTTTTAAATACCAGCTAGTTAGATGATCACTGGAAGGATGGCATCTTGTGATTTTCCGTGGGTGTGTTGTTGTGGAAAAAATCACTAACTTTTAACTCTAACTTTAGCACTCTGAACAAAAACCAGCGGAGAATGGTCTGAGATGAGAAGTGGCTGTTGTGGCCTTTTATTCACAAGTCCTCCTGGTACAGCTCTGAAAAAAAATGCACAGAGACTAAGTGTAGCCAGGCAGGAGTTGTGAATGATGGATGTCCTCTGCAGCGGAGACCCACGACCCAGGCCTTGGGGAGAAGGTGCGCACGTTCTGAGGATTTTCCTCTTGGGGAAAGTTTTTGTATGTTATCAAAACACCTCCTTTTTTCGTATGGCCAACCCTGGCCGGGTGTCTGCCCCCTATGTAAATGGCAGACCCCCTTGTAGCCAATCAGTATACACTCAATAAATTATATTGGTGGATGAGCTCACCAAGCTGCCACAAAAATTATTAAATAATCCCCATTAGGCCTGTGTCACGTTCGCGCACATGCATGACATCCTCCCCCAGCTTCTGCCTGGCCACCTGGATGCACATGAACTCTTCATGAACTTTACTACATATATCTCTCGGCTGCTGCCTGGCAACACATGACATCTTCAAAAAAAATCTGCCACAGTGTGTTAAGGGTATAAGAACTGGCTTCACCCACAGATGTGGGGGCTTGTGACATTTCATGGGGGTAACATGCTCCCGGTATCGAAAATAAAGCTGCAGTCTCACACCAGTTGTCTTGAAGTAATTTAGCGCCCTCCCTTGGCCAAGTCTTATCTGACGCACACACACACACACACACACACACACACACACCCAGCAGGAGTTCTTGGCACATTCTCAAGCAGAGCACCAGCTGGCTGGCCGCCAATCACAGTGCAAATGCAAACTGTGCACATCCTTTTCAGCAAGTTTGCTAAACACTCTTGCTAAACCAATCCTATTCATGTGCGCTTTGGTGGAGAGTTTGCTGGAAAGTGCACTGGATCGGAGCCATCATTCAAATGCCAAAGATCTCCTCTGTGACAGTGGCCAGTAGCTGTTCCACCCTCGCCATGTCAAATCACTCGCCATGTCATCACCTCGCCATGTCAAATCACTTTCAGGGGGCCTGTCTGTGTGTGTGTATGTGTGTGTGTGTGTGTGTGTGCGCGCTGGAAGGTATTGTGGGCTTGTTTTATATCATTGTTCCCAAGATTCCCAAAACTGATACACACAAGGTGTGGCCTCTGACAGGACACTACAACAGGATGTCCACTCCCATATTCCATTTAGTGTAAAATCAGGCTCATGTTGCCAGTGTGGGTGTATTTCCTGGAAGGGATTGACATAGCAGGGCTCGTTTTGGTTCATTGTTCAGATGCTGGACACTGGCAGCACACACAGTTGACCTGCCTCCACCACACATCACCTCTGGTCCTCTAAGGTTAGTGTCTTTATTTCACATAGACTTTCTCTCTCATCCGGCTATCCTTCAGGACAAACTCAATTTATTTCACATAGACTTTCTCTCTCATCCTGCTATGCAGCTTTCCTTCAGGACAAACTCTCTTTATTTCACATAGACTTTCTCTCTCATCCGGCTACAGTATGCAGCTATATCTTCAGGACAAACTCTCTTTATTTCACATAGACTTTCTCTCTCTCATCCTGCTATGCAGCTATTTCCTTCAGGACAAACTCTCCTTACTTGCACTCACTGGTCGATGTTGTTTAAAAATTCAAAAGGGTTGGTCCACCTACCTGATCTATTTACTGATGGGTGACAGTAACATTATAGTCATGACTAACAGCAGAGGCTAATGCAGTAGGCCTCTTGGTAGGTTCTAATCCACTTTAAAAAATACTAAATTGTGCATGTAGCCTATTCACTTTAAATGACGGGAAAGTAAGACAAAAGGCAAACAAAAGTTAATGTAAGGTTGCTTTTGACATAGGCCAGGCTGATACAATGAAACAAAACTGGTGCCCTACTGATTCTGTTGTCTCTGAAAGTTTGCCAAATTGACAGATAACCGTGATTCGGATTAGGCTACACCTGTTTTTAAAAGTGGTAAAAAACAACTTTTGGTCCTCCCGGGCCATGGAAGGGTGTTGGGGGATAGGTTGTGCCCAGCATTGGTTGTCTATTTGCCTGTGTTTATGTGGATTTTATCACACAGGAATGTCCTCAAACAACCTTTTCTTCTCTCATTTCTCAGGTGCATTTTGTGTTCTATGTGTGTTATGCATTTACTTACAGTACCGGTCAAACGTTTGGGCACACTTACTTATTTATGGGGTTTTCTTTACTATTTGCATGACTATTTTTAAACACATGGGATTATGTAGTAGCCTAAGCAAAACTAAAAAGAGTAAATTGATTTTATTTTTTTGTATTTTAGGCTTTTCAAAAGCAGCCAACTTTTTTCTGTGATGACAGATTTTTACCCTCTCCGCATTCTCTCAACCACTTGAGTTAGACACCTGAAATGGCTTTCTAAAGGCTTATTCACACCAAGGTGGTGTGTGCATGGCCTGTCCGCTTTCATTTCAGCCCCCATGTTAACAGGTTAGCGCTTGCATTCTGTCTCCCAGAGACATACAGTATGTCTCAGGCCAAGAGGCAAGGGAGACTGAAGTGGTTTTCACCTAGAAAAGACAGTGAAAAGATGTTTTAATTGTATTGACCTGAATACCATCAACATTGCATAACTGACACCTTTTACTGAGGTTTGAAAGTCTCTAAGCTGCGTCAGACATTACAAAATATGTTTTTAGAAATATCAGCAATTGTACGTTATTAAAATCGTGTACCCATAGCAATTCATAAAATTGGTGAGGGTGGTACTTTTCCACAGATCTCTTTCTCCTTCTACAGTATCTATCTATCATTATCAAGGGCAAACACAGGTATAAAGACTGTGTGGTCATTATCAAGGGCAAACACAGGTATAAAGACTGTGTGGTCCTGTAGCTCCCACACAGGTGTGTACAGCTGCTTTTCTTTCACTGATGTTAATCGAAATGCATTCCAGGTGACTATCTCATGAAGCTGGTTATAATGATGCCAAGAGTGTGCAAACCTGTCATGAAGGTACAGTGGACATTGCTTCGATTTGGCCAGCTTCACTCGCGGTCCACTTGCGTGTCTCGTAAAAAGAAATGGAGTCTGGAAAACCCTACACAGACTTCACTACAGACTTTAGCAGACTAGTTTAGAAATAAATGAATAGCCAGAAATATGCCTGCCCTGCCCTAATAAATAAATATTTGGTTAACTGCGAGTGAATCCCGTTTGCAGAAAGGCAGGACAAATGAAACATAACGGTTTTCTCCGAGTGCAACGATGATAGACAGACATCATTTGGACAAAATATAGAGCATATTAACCTCCGTTGCTCAGCCAAATGCCTTCCTGTTACGTCCTGTTATCACAGTTACAGGCGATAAATGATTTTTGATGGTCACAAGTTTACTTCATTAGTGGTTTATTTTTTTGATTGTTAAAGAGTGTTTTTCATTTAAAGGTTTGACTTCGTGCTTATTCAGTAGAGCATTTAGTGCTCTCCCCAAGCCCAGACGTTCACATTGCATGTTTGTTTGTAATGGGTGCAACCGCAAGATACGCGCTTGACGGCAATGAGTTGTTAACAGACATGAACCAAGACATATAGCCCAGCAGCAATCTAGGGACTGTTCGTTATTTATTGTTAATTTATTATTAAGGGGCCACCGGAGGGATTTTGAGTGCTTCAGTCAAAAGTTGCATGACCCTCGGTGAGTTGCACAGTTTTGAAAACGAACGTTAAGGGTTGTTTTAAGGACATGTTTGTGCATGCCCATAGCCAGCCAGTCAAATGCAAATACAAAACGAGCCAAAAAGTCGACACCACCCATCGTCAAAATTTCGATGTCCACCACTCTAGTTCATCCAAAACAAACCAGAAAAGGGACTCAAAGTGCTAAATACCGGAATTATCCTTTAACATCGTAATGTGCATTTGTTGCAGAGACCTCAGATATTAGCTCAACATTAATAAAGTATTGTATTTGGAGACAAAATAATGATTGGTGCCATACGGATACAAAAAGTGAGTTTGCAAGACTCCCAATATCACCAGTTTGGCACTTTGTTCCATATAGGGCCTTAAATAAAACTAATGGGCATACTGGGTCCAGTCATACTGAGAACATGTCTGTCATCCACCCTACACAGTTTGGGCAGTCTAGGAATACTTTTCAAGACATTAATGCCCAAACACGGCCTCCAAGGCATTTCTGAGAGTGTAATAGTGATACAAAATCAAGGGTGAAAAAATGTATGAAAACATTGGAATTTAACAAAAATATTTTACAGGTCTTAGTTCTTTGACCTAAATATTAGGTAGACAAACTCTGAGCAAAATCTGAGATGGTGCAGCAACCATTTTCCTGGATTTTGTCTGATTTGACACGGAATGACCCATGAATCAAAAAAAATATAATGAATAATGAATCAAATAACTAATTTGCATATATTTAAATGCATTCATAAATGTGTGTTTGAGTGTAAAAGAGTTCATGAGTTTCATACCCCATGTTTTTTCAGAGACACACAGATGCCGTACCTCAGTGCAGAGGCATGATGCAGAGGAAGCTGACATTGCTGGTTGGCATCAGCGCCTTCACGGTCATCCTGATACTGAGGTGGCAGCGGGAGATAACCCTGGTGAACACAGACACACCCTCAGCAGAGACTGCCCTGCAGCCACGGCAACGGGCACCCACGGACACCATCACCCCCATCCCAGGCTCCAGACACCTCATGGTATCTGCCTTCAAGGACCACAGACAGGGCAGAGTCATCCGGGTCATCAGCATCATCTGCAGGCAGGAGCTGCAGCCGCTCTACTGCGTCCTGTGTGCCAATGATGATGCTAATGCTAACGCTGATTATAATGCTATCACTGATGCTAAGGCTCTGAGTCGATGCACAACTTCACCGGCAGAAGTTGACGTGCACAGTGACAACTTTGGCTTTCCTTTTGTCACTTCAGATGTGTTTTGCACAAGTGAATCATTAAAGCAAGCCACACATGTTAGCATAACGACTAATCAAACCGTCATCCACAATTTGACATTTTTACTAATCCAAAACCAGAAGGTAAAAGAATCATTTAGGTATAACTTCACCATATGCATATCCAACCTGTTTGGGGAGTACAATAATGCCCTCCAGTTTGCACAGACCATGGAGGTGTACAAGCTGATTGGGGTTCAGAGGGTTGTCATCTACAACACCAGCAGTGGCCCAGATGTTGAGAAAGTCCTCAGGTATTACAGTAGAGAGGGTATGCTGGAAGTTGTGCCTTGGCCAATAGACAAGTTCCTAACGCCCTCTACTGGGTGGAGGTATGACTTGCACCACGGTGACATTCATTATTACGGACAGCTGACCACTCTGAACGAATGCATATACAGATATATGTACCAGTCAAAGTACCTCCTGCTGAATGACTTTGATGAGATCATTATGCCTTACAAACATGCCAGCCTGGAGAAGCTAATGGACACATTGCAGCAGCAACACCCCAATGCAGGGGTCTTCAGGATCGAGAATCACATCTTCCCCAAAACGCAGTTTGAAGACACTGGGCGATTTCGTCTGCCTCAGTGGAGGCGTGTGCCTGGTGTGAACATTCTGGAGCACATCTACAGAGAGCCAGACAGGAAGAACGTGTTCAACCCCACCAAGCTGCTGATTGACCCTCGGAGAGTGGAGCAGACTTCGGTCCACACCACGCTGAAGCAGTTTGGATCCGATGTTGCGGTCCCGTTCGATGTCTGCCGCATCATCCATGTCAGGGTCCCCCTGCAAGGACGCCTCTCCAAAGACCAGTTGCTTGTGGACAAGAAACTCTGGGAGTTTGAGAAGCGTTTGATTCCCAGCGTTGATCTTGCATTGAATCAATCAGGTCTGCTGTGAACAAAAAACTGTGCTGTATCATTATCTTCTGGCACAAAGGGAATGGAAAATAGTCATAACCAATTGTTTACTTTTTAAAAAAAAAACTGCTTTTACATTTAAAGCATGTGGCAATTTGATCAATGGATTTGCAGTAGTAACAACTTAAGTCATTTAATGACAGGCCATCTGGGAGAGAAAGAGTTTATTCATGTCAGCATATTATAGCACAAAATGCAAAACCCTGAAGTTGTTGGATTTTTTTTTGTAATGTTATAAATTATATGTGCTACAAGAACTTTAACCTTACAGTAGGTATCGTAGCTTAGGCTACGGAGCTTCCTTCAGTAATAACTGTTCAATTATTACATTAACATTGACATAAATGCTAAGTAGGCTACATATAAAAAATAGGGGTGGTTCAGGATTTTGGACATAGGACCTCATTTCCAAGTAAGCAAGTGTGATATTTGGAGACCTTTTACAACATGTTTCATCCAGTCCTTCTAATTGCAGAGTTCACAGGTGCTAGGCTAGCGCAAGTCAACGGTGTGTTAGCCTGCCACTAAAAACAGTCTTACCCACTCCAAAGTATACCCGAGGCAAATAAATTATAACGCCAGACTATCGATGTAAATGTCTGTGTTGATAGTTTTATTTCTAACATTATTCTATCCTTGCATTTGAACGATCGCATTACATTTTGAGGGACTAGTTTCTTAGCAGCGGCGGAATTATACTTGCTCCAGTTAGTAGTACTGCGCCGAAAAGTAAACAGTAAAGCGCACTCCAATGGGGATACCTAGTCCGCCGCTGAGTTGCTTACAACTTCAGGGAACAAAGTATAATTATTGCAACGCGATGCGAGGGTAGTTGTATTTCTTACACTATTCTATCAACACAGACATTTACATTGATTGTCTGGAATTTGCCTCGGGTGTACTTTGGAGTGGGTAAGACTGTTTTTAGTGGCAGGCTAACACATACCGTTGTCTTGCGCTAGCCTAGCACCTGCGAACTCTGCAATTAGAAGGACTGTATGAAACGTGTTGAAAACGGTCTCCACTGATAAATATCACACTTGCTTACTTGGAAATGAGGTCCTATGTTCAAAATCCTGAACCACCCCTTTAAAGGAGAATTCTGGCGCTTTTGAACCTCAACATCTTTCTCCTTAGGGTCACCCCGTGTTAGGGGAAGCAAAAATCGACTCGACCAAACCGGAGATCTGGACTGGCAAGCGCTTAGAAATTAGCTATAACGCTAACCTTGGGGGCATGCTATTTAACCGCATTTAGGGCCTCTAAACAAACTCGGAAAACCATTCCAAGACATATGGAACACGAGTTGGTTCCTTACGAGACACCACCGTGCTCGTTTAACTCAAATAGTGTGGCAAAACATTCTAAACTTTGTGTTTTTGCATGGGTCACTCACTCACCTCAGATCAGGCTACCCCGTTGACATCCAGCCCATTGCAGAGCCGACGCACTCTCATCTTTGGTGTTTTGATTTGTTTGCAAAAAGAAACGATCGAGCAGTGCAGTCATCATGTCCATAATCTCCATGAAGCTGTCATGTCCATATTTATGACTAGCAACAGGCAAAAACTACAAACCAAGACGACGGATTTGTAAAGAAACGCAAGCACCCACACCATAAGTTTATCTAAATTAGCTATGTACCAAAAATGACATTATACCGTGACTCGAAGAGCTGTAAACAGTGTTTTAAGGCTGTGTGTACAAATCCGCTTGGAGCTCCAGTGGAATTTTGATTTTGCAACGAGAATTGACCAGCATGTTTGACCACCCTATGATGGTTGACCAGCTAGACCAGCAAATCTCTTGCGAAAACATACCTTCAGCTGGTTACCCCGTTTACGATGGTGATTCCACTGGTTTTGCTTGTCGTACCACCTTAACCTGGTCATTTTAGTTGGTGTTGCTGGTTTAACAGGCCATGCCAGCTTATGTTGGTCATTCTAGCAATCCAGCATGACCATCTTACACCAACAATGTCAAACTTGGTAGGCTGGTCACCAGCATGACCATCTTACACCAGCTGTATCCGACATGACAGTCACACCACGCCAGCATGTCCACCTGGTGGCCTAACCAGCTACATCAGCAAAGACCAGCTAGAGCTGGAGGAAAACCAGCAAAGACCAGCTAAAATGAGCTACCGGCATACCAGCATTTTCAGCAGGGAGGTTGTGTTATTTTCAAAACATATTGTGTAACAAATAAAAAAAGGTAACAACAGAAACTCTGTTGTTCCTATCTGGACACAGAGATGTGTTTAAAACAAAGCAAGTTGTATTGTTTTCAATACATTTGCTTTAATGGAGAATTCCGGTGTGATATTGACCTAAAGTGTGTTGAAACATGATACCGAGTGTGAACGTATGTCTCATAGCCCATCACTTTGTCCCCTGCACTCCAAAATCTGGCGCTAGTTAGCCAGTGCTACCAACAGCTTTTTCAATGGTGGTGCTTCGGCATCGGGCTAGCCATGCAAATAAATCACTGTTTTACACCATTTACGAGGCTCAATGTATCTCCACACTTCATTGGTAGACTTCCGAGGGCCCTGACATTTAAAACGAGACATTGAGAACTTTGAAAAAGCACTGGTAGTTTACTTACAAGACGATTTATACAGACAGTATCTTCACGAAGTTTAGCGTTTGCAGCCATCTTGAATTTAGTCACGATAAGTCGAGCGACGAGTAAGAATGAACAGGTTCTGGCGCATAATGGCTGCCGTGCATCACCCAGGTGGGTGCTACACATTGGTGGTGGTTATTAGTGAGGTCCCCCCATCCATGTGTTGTAAAGCGACCTTGGGTACCATGAAAGGCGGGATATAAGTCGAAGGTATTATTATTATTGTTATTATAAGGGATCAGATTCCAAAAATAATTCTGTGGAAATGCATGGATTCCAGTTGCTGCTACTGGAAGAAACTGGAATCCATGCATTTCCACTGAATTATTTTTGGAATCTGTGTCAATGTATCAATGTATAAACCTTGGTTAATAGTCAGGAAATTACAGTACTGCAAAGCAACACAATGTAAATCTTTTACCTTAACATAATAGTTTCAAACTCATTTTGATGATATGTGGAATATACTGTAGGCAGAATTGCCTCTCTCCAAAGCTTGCCTGCTGATATAGCATATTATTGAAATTGAGTACAACTTTACACTAACACAGATACACACCCAGCCTCTTCACCCATACACTCACACACAGTAGGTATTGGGAAAGGAGAATTCCTACACCGTCTTACTTTAAAGTCAATTCTGTTATTGAAGTGTCAGTCAGCTGGATTTGTAAAGCTCTACCGACTGGCTTTTGTACAAGCTGAAGCTGGTGTAGTGGGAAAACTCACCAAGACCAGTTAGCGCTCTAGAAAAACCTAGATCCAAGGACACACATGCTGAGACGAGAGCAGCCATTGACTGTAAATACTACAATTCACAATACTACTGTAGTAGCGTATAAGTTTTTCCTATTTTGTCTACCACTTGTGGCTGAGTGGATCCTAGTCTTGACGCGTGTTAAATGATGAGGAGTAGTGGTTTTGTTCCAAGTCGGTCCCTTCTGACCATTTATTGTTGACAGTTGTGGTAAAGTAAAACAAGTAAACACTATAAGGCTTTCTATTAAGTCCAAGTCCAAAGTCAGCACAGCAGCACGGTCAAAAGACTGTATGCCCTTCTCAGCCACGCCCACAAGCTGCGGCCTACAGCTCTTAAGGTCATCCCCCTGGGGCTCCACCTTCAGCAACCTCCTCCAGGATCCTGTAGGTGGGACAGACAGACCTGTGCCCATACTCAATCCAATCAACCACTCTCACATACATACGCACACAGACATGCACACACACACTTACTCCGGCCAATAAACAAAGAAAATATAAGAATTACATGAAGTTCAATTTGGCTCCTACATACCGGCCCCTAATTGTATTTGTAGAGGCAAAGACAATTAATTCATTAAATTATAAAAGGAGCCATTTCTTTTTGCACCGGAATTATTTTAAATTATTTGCAAAAATATTAAAGGAAAGTGAATCAGTTCACTTATCTTTAATCCTTTTTCACTTGTTCTGAACCCATCAAGTCAAGTCAAGTCAAGTCAAGTTTATTTATATAGCACATTTCATACACAGAGGTCATTCAATGTGCTTTACATAAACAAAACCAAACGATAATAACAAATAAAAGCATAGAAGGGCAATATAGTCAAAGAATAGTTAAAAGATAAAGATCATAATAAAAAGAAAACATAAAACACAAGGTAAA
Source organism: Alosa sapidissima (assembly GCF_018492685.1). Lineage (NCBI taxonomy): Eukaryota > Metazoa > Chordata > Actinopteri > Clupeiformes > Clupeidae > Alosa > Alosa sapidissima. The sequence continues at coordinate 34,448,630 of NC_055964.1, read as the reverse complement.
ATCATTTAAAAAATAAAGAATAATTAGTAAGCAAAAACAAAGGCAAAAGTAGTAAAAAAAAGTAATAAAAGACAAAGTAGAATAATTATCGAGGCAGATTCAGAATTTGTAACTCGGCACAGTTAGCAGAAAGCGTCTGAGAACAGTTTGGTCTTAAGTTTAGATTTAAAACTGGCTACAGTTGGGGCCTTTTTAATGTCATCCGAAAGTTGGTTCCACAGCTGAGCCGCATAGCAGCTAAAAGCTGCTTCACCATGTTTAGTTCTAACTGTAGGTTTTACTAGCAGGTTTTTCACCTGGGACCTGAGAGGACGAGAAGGTGTGTACTGCTGAAGCATGTCTGACAAGTATTTAGGTCCTGCTCCATTTACTGATTTATAAACAAGCAATAGTGCTTTAAAGTCAATTCTGTGACTTACTGGAAGCCAGTGCAAGGACTTAAGAATTGGAGTAATGTGGTCAGTTCTTTTAGTTTTTGTTAGAGTCCTAGCTGCTGCATTTTGTATCACCTGAAGCTGTTTAATAGTCTTTTTAGGAAGGCCTGTGAACAGTCCATTGCAGTAATCAACCCTGCTGGAGATAAATGCATGAATGAGTTTTTCTAAGTCATGTTTTGACATCAGCCCTCTGAGTTTGACAATATTTTTGAGGTGGTAAAAAGCTGATTTAGTTATCGCTTTCATGTGGCTGTTGAAATTTAGATCACTGTCAATTAATACACCAAGGTTTTTAACAGTATCCTTTGCCTTCAACCCTTTTGTGTCAAGGAGAGTGGCAACCCTAAGTCTTTCCTCATTTTTACCAAATATAATTACTTCAGTTTTTTCTTTGTTCAGCTGAAGAAAATTTTGAGACATCCAGGTGTTGATTTGTTCTATACACTGACACATAGATTCAAGAGGACCATAGTTGTTTGGTGATAGAGCTAAGTAAATTTGTGTGTCATCTGCATAGCTATGATATGAAATCAAATTATTTTGAATGATTTGTCCAAGTGGGAGCATATAGAGGTTGAATAATAGTGGCCCCAAGATCGACCCCTGGGGAACACCACAGGTCAAGGACGTTGGTGTTGAGGTACAGTTTCCGATGGCAACAAAGAAGCTCCTTTCTTGTAGATATGATTTTAGCCAGCTGATAACTATGCCTGTAAATCCAACCCAGTGTTCTAGTCTGTGTAGTAAAATATTGTGATCAACAGTGTCAAATGCTGCACTAAGGTCCAGTAGCACTAGGACTGATGTTTTACCTGAATCTGTGTTGAGGCGTATGTCATTGGAAACTTTAATGAGAGCTGTTTCAGTGCTGTGATTTGCCCGAAAACCAGACTGAAAGTAATCAAAATACCCATTTGATGTTAGGAAGGTGGTTAATTGATTAAAGACTACTTTTTCAATAATTTTGCCAATAAAAGGTAGATTGGATATGGGCCTGTAATTGTTTAGCATGGAGGCATCCAGGTTATTCTTCTTGAGAAGTGGCTTTACAACAGCTGTTTTCAGTGACTTAGGAAAAGTGCCAGACAGCAATGATACATTTACAATTTGAAGGACATCCGCCGCTATGAGGTGAAAAACAGTTTTGAAGAAATTGGTAGGCAGAGTGTCTAAGACACATGTGGAAGGGCTGAGATTCTGTACCGTTTTTTCAAGTGTTTCGTAGTCTATCAAGCTGAACTCTGACATCAAGTTTAGTTTCCCTCTGTTTGTTGCTGGAAGTTCAGGTTGTTGAATTTGTAATTGAGCAGATATGTTGAGTCTGATTTTGTCAATTTTACCTTTAAAAAAAGATGAAAACTCATTGCATTTATTAGTTGAGAGAAGTTCAGGCGCTAATTGTGAGGGGGGATTTGTTAACTTATCAACAGTTGAAAATAGAATACGAGTGTTATTTGAACTTCTATTGATAATGTTAGAAAAGAAAGACTGTCTTGCTTTGCATATTTCAGAGTTATATGTGCGGAGCATCTCTTTATGGATTTCATAGTGGATCTGAAGTTTGTATTTACGCCATTTTCTTTCAGTCTTCCTACACTCTCTTTTTAGAAGTTTAACTGCTGGATTTTGCCTCCATGGTGCTTTCTGTTTGTCCTTAACTTTCTTGAATTGTAATGGAGCAATGTCATCCATAATGTTTGCCATTTTTGCATTAAAGTGATCAAATAAGTCTTCAGAGTCTGACAGTTGACTTGACTTTAGTGAAAGTGCTTGCTCAAAGAGAGCACTTGTCTGATCATTTATGATTCTCCTTTTTACCATCATAGCTGTGTTTTGAGTGTGACAGAAGTGTCATCACCCTCCAGCAGCAAGCAGACTTTAGATACTGGCCTCTCCAGCACATTGCTCTTCGTTTGCAGCTTCACAACTCTGACATGGCCTCTGGTGTCAGGTTTGGCCTCCAAAATTCTTCCAAGTAGCCATGAATTGCTAGGGGCTGAGTTGTCTGCGATTAGGACTATGTCTCCAGTGATGAAGTTTCTTTTGACTCTTGACCACTTTTGCCTTTCTTGAAGAAGAGGTAGGTATTCCAGCAGCCATCTCTTCCAGAAGAGCTCTGCTATATACTGGACCTGTCTCCAGCGTCTCCTGTGGTAAAGGTCAGACCTTGAAAACACTCCAGGGGGCAGAAGTGGGTTAGTCCTGAGCAACAAAATGTGATTAGGAGTCAGGGCTTCCAAATCGTGTGGGTCATCAGAAACTTTTGTAATAGGCCGGCTGTTAAGAATCGCCTCAACTTCACAGAAAACAGTGCTTAGGCCTTCATCATCTAGTGTTTGTTGTTTGCAGACTGAACATAAGATATGCCTTACCATTCTGATGAGGCGTTCCCAGAACCCACCATGGTGAGAAGCAGTGGGGGGGTTGAAGCTCCAGTGAACTCCCTCCTTCATCAGAGCTTGGTGGATCTTTCTTTGGTCTAATGTTCTGAGTGCTTCTCTTAGTTCCCTTTCTGCACCGACAAGGTTAGTGCCATGATCGGATCTTATGTGTTGTGCCTGGCCTCTTCGGCATAGAAACCTCCTGATGGCATTGATGCACGAGTGTGTATCTAAAGAGTAGGCAACCTCCAGATGTATTGCTCGACTTGTCATGCAGGTAAAGATGACACCATACCTTTTTACTGTGCTCCTTCCCCTTCTCACCTCTAAAGGGCCAAAATAGTCAAGACCAATGTTGGAGAATGGTGGTAAGTCCATGACTAGCCTTTCCCTTGGCAGATCAGCCATCTTTTGTTCACCAGGTTTTCCTCTGTTCTTTCTGCAAGTTACACAGTGAGAAATAATCTTTCTTGAAGCAGAATTAGCACTTGTAATCCAGTATGTTTTACGCACCTGGGATAACATGTGGTTCCTTCCTCCATGTCCAGTTTGAGCATGGACATGGCGTAAGATCAGAGTGGACACGTGGTGGTTTTTGGCCAAAATGGCAGGATGTTTTCTTTCCTCAGGCATTGCCGTTCTTCTGAGGCGACCGCCCACTCTGAGGATTCCATTGTCCAGCACTGGATCCAATCTGTATATGCTACTGCTTTTTTTCACATTGGAAGCGCCCTCTTGCAGCATGTTGATTTCATCAGGGAAACTTTGTTTCTGTACATACGATAGAATAGCCTTTTCTGCCATTATCAGATCATTCACCGTTATTGCTTCTTTTATGTTGTCTTTGACATACCCTTTTGTCATTCTGGTTACCCTTAGAGTCTGCTTACAATCTTTCTTTGAGTCATTTCCTTTCTGCACGAGGTGTTTTAATGCTTCTTTCACTTTAAGGATCCATGCAACAGCTACTCTCAACTTCAGCCAATCTGAAAAGTGATTGATCAATTTGTCTGTGGGCCTTTCCTCACATGTCTGCATAATTGCATTCACTGTTGCAGATTTCCTCACCTCTGGATCATCTTCACAAAGTTCAACATTGTCCACAGATTCATTCGGCCAGTCCTCTTCTGATGACCAAAGGAACTCTGGTCCAGAGATCCACCTTGGGTTCCTCATGAACCTCTCTGCGCTCACACCTCTAGAGCAGTCGTCTGCGGGGTTTCTCTTTGTGTCAATATACCTCCACTGACTGACTTGTGTAGCCTCCCTAATCCTAGATGTCCTATTCGCCACATAGGTATGAAAACGAGTGTGGTCATTTGAGATATACTTTAAGACAGATGTGCTGTCAGACCAAAACACTGACCTATCTGTAGGTGGCGGCAATTCTTTTTTTTAACATGTTATCCACTTTAACTGACAAAGCTGCAGCTGCTAACTCCAACCTTGGGATGGTCTGTCGTTTTAATGGAGCTACTCTTGACTTGCCAATCAAGAATGATACATAGACTTTCCTTTCTCCATTTGTCATTCTGAGATAGCTGACTGTTCCATAGCCTAGCTCGCTGGCATCAGAGAAGTGGTGAATCTGGGTTTGCACTGACTCACCAAAATCATTTGACTTAAAGCAGCGTGAAACTTTAAACTCTGTGAGTTGTGAGAGACTTCCGGTCCATTTGGTCCACTGGTCAGAAAGTGTGTTGGGAATGGTCATGTCCCATCCAAGGTCCTGTCGGCACAATTCCTGTAACAACAGTTTAGCTGGCAAGGTAAGTGGAGACAGAAAGCCTAATGGATCATATATAGAGCTTACCATTGAAAGGATGCCCCTTCTGGTAAGTGCACGTTCACTGATGGTGATGTTGAACTTGAAGGAGTCACTTTGGACACACCATTGAAGTCCTAAGGCTCGTTCCATGGGCAATGGATCTTTGCTCAAGTCCAAGTCTTTTATCTCTTTAATTCTGTCTTCTTGTGGAACAGCACCAAGGACAGCTCTGCTGTTGCTTATTCATTTTGACAAATGGAAGCCTCCTCTATGACAGACTTCAGTGAGGTCTGAGATGAGTTCCATTGCTTTTAGTTCTGTGGGCATAGATTTTAAACAATCATCTACATAAAAGTGTTCCATGATTGTGGTTGTTACCTCAGGAGGGAAGTTGTTTGCATTGTCCTGTGCAGTCTTTCTGAGAGCAAAGTTGGCTATGCTTGGTGAAGAGACTGCACCAAACAAATGAACAGTCATGCGATATTCCACTGGAGCATCATCCACATTCCCTTGTGGCCACCATAAGAAGCGCAGGAAGTCCGTGTCACTTTCAGTCACCTGGACTTGGTGGAACATGGCCTGTATGTCTGCCATCAGCGCTATTGGTTCTTCTCGGAAACGTGTCAGCACTCCAATCAGCGTGTTCGTCAAATTTGGGCCTTGGAGTAGTTCAGAGTTAAGGGATGTCCCCTGAAAGGTTGCACCACAATCAAAGACTACTCTAATGGTCTTCTTTTTTGGGTGATATACCCCATGATGAGGGATATACCAAACACTTCCATCTGTCCTATACAGTTGTGCAAAGGGAACCATTTCAGCGTAGCCTTTGTGAATGACATCACTGAGGAACTCTGTATACTCCCTTTGATAGTACGGATCTCTTTTGAACTTCCTTTTCAGATTCAACAGGCGCTGTTCTGCAACAACGCGGTTGTTGGGCATTGTGATGTTATCTGATTTGAAAGGTAAGTTAATGCAGTAGTGACCCTCTTTCACTTTCACAGATTCATTGACAATGTTCAGGAATTTCTTGTCATTCACTGACATTTCAGTTTTTTCTTCATAGGCCTTCTCGTTGAAATCTGTGTTGTATTGACTCACCAGAAGTTCTTGCAGGTCGACCAAGGAGATCCTATTGGCAGTCTCTGTGGCAATTTCCACACCTTTGCTGCATCCTCCCAATGGACCATTTATCACCCAGCCTAACAGGGTTTTAACGGCATAAGGCCCATGTTTTTGTGAATTGATCACTTGCCAGGGTTCCATCACATTTGCTGCGTTCATTCCAATGAGCAAGTCAACATCAGAGTCTATCTGGGGTAAGTGGATTTCACTGAGGTAAGGCCATTCCTTTAAGTCCTCATGTGTTGGGATGTTGTCTTTTGTCACTGGCATGGACTTTTGAGTGTAAACTTCAGTTATAGGCATGAATTTGCTACTTTTCAGCTCACTCACTTCCAGTCCTGACAGCAACACACTCTTGACAGGTCTTTCATATGACAATGTTCTCAATAACACAGTGGTTTGTTTTCCTTCCAGGCTTAACTTCTGCGCCAGCCTTTCCGTGCAGAATGTTGTTGAACTTCCCGGATCGAGAAAAGCATAAGTTTGAATGATCCTGTTTCCTTTAACAGATTTCACTTGAACAGGTAAAATTGAAAGTGCACATTTAGAGTTCCCGGCCCCATTATGCCTACAGATGTTTGATGACACAGTTGGGATGGGCTGTGGTGGTTCCACTGACCTGGAAGTCTCACCTTTGACCTGAAAGTTGATGTGAAGCACACTGGGATGGTTTCGGTTGCACATGTTGCATGACAGACTGTCCTTGCAGTCTTTGCTTAAGTGCCCTTTGCACAAACAACCAAAACAGAGTCCCTTTTCTTTTAAAAGGTTTAACTTTTCCCTGTGGGTTTTCTTCCTGAGGTCAGAGCAATGCTCTATTTTGTGGGCACCTTCACAGCAGAGGCATTTGGGATCATTGCTGTTCAAGCTTTGAGCCACTGGAGTACTCAGTGTTGCCACATTAGCTGCATAAGAAGACTTGGGCCTAGAGATGGACTTACTGATATTGAGACTTCTCCTGCCCGCAACCTTGTCTTGTATGTCTCCAAATATTGGGTTGGAACATATCTTTGTTTGTTTCTCAATGAACTGAACAAGATCTGCAAATGTGATAGCGCTGTTGTTCTCCAACCTTTCTTGAGCTTTAGTCCGCCATTTATCCCGCAACTTGTAGGGCAATTTCATGACAATGGCTTTCAAGGTGGAAGCTACATTCAGTTCTTTCATGTAATCCAGCCTTTCCATGGTATTACAGCATCCTTTGAGATACAAGGCATAGTCGTTCAAGGCCTTTGGGTCTTCAGGCTTTATGGTAGGCCAATTAAGTACTTTCTCAATGTAAGCTGTAGAAATTTTATACTCATTGCCAAAATGTTCGTGCAACAGGCGTTTGGCTCTGAGATAGCCTTGGTTTCTATCCATGTGCTGGCAACTTTTTACTAACTCTCTAGCTTGACCCTTTGTGTACTGCTCAAGGTAAAACAATCTGTCTTGTGCATCTTCAGTTTTCATCTCAATGTTGTGCTCAAAAGATGACATAAATGACCTGAACTGCAAGATGTCCCCTTCAAAGATGGTAACACTTTTGGGTGGCAATAAAGACAATTGCTGTTGCTTGAGTAGCATAGATGTGATTTCATTTTGTCTATTCAAAATATTTATCAGATTACCAGAGGTTGCACTGTCTTGTACTGGCCTGCGCTGTTCTTGTCCTTGATGTGTTTTCACAGGACCTTCTGTGTCTGCATGTGATTTTACAATAACATCATCAGCCAGCTGTTTATATTCTGTACTAAGCTCAATTCTTTCTGAGAGATCATGAGATTTCTCAACAATAGTTTGCCGAAGAACATTACCTCTTTGCACTGACTGTGGCCTTTGAGCTGCGCCTATAGCCTCTTGGGTGTCCTGGAGTAGCCAGTGTTCTTTGTCGTTCTCATCCGAACCCGCTTGTCTGCTGCGCGGTTGGAACAAGGGTATATGCTGCACACCATGCCTGGGTCGAACAGTCCTTCCACCGAGCATGTTAGCGGTTTGAGGTCCTGCACGCAAGGTTTCCATTTCCTGTAGGTACTCGTTCATTCCATCCACTGGAGTGGAAGTCACTTGCTCTTCAGCACCAGCCAACACTGCAAGCTTGGCATTTACAGCAGAGAGCTCAGCTTCAAAGTCCAGAGTCTCCTTTTGCCTCCTTAATTCCTCTCTTTCTTTTCTTAGACGTTCTTCCTTTTCTTCTAAAGCATGTCTTTCTTTCAGAGCGGCAGTCTTGACTAAGAACGGCCTTCTCAGCCTCTGCTACCAGTCTGGCTGATGCTGTACTAACATTTGTCCCTTTGCTTGATGCCCGAGTTACCACAGAGATGCTGTCCTGAGGACCAACTTCCTCCTCTTTCTCAGGTGGTGGTAAAACTGGTGGTAAAATTGGACAAGATTGAATCCACTCTTCTGCCTTGGCCTTAAACATGACACATTTCAATGGTCCTCATTTTTGGTTCATACCACTGCTTTGTGTCTTTAACATGCTCATCCTTTGACAGGAAAGTTTGATAATGCTTGTGAACTTCATTAAAACTCTCCAGCATTTCTATGTATTTCTGTAAATCCTTTTTAACTTCCTCCACATTTGCTTGATCAGACATAAGTTTATTTATCTTATTCATTTTGCGAGTCATTGCAGCACTTCTATTCTTTCTAGCATTTTTTGCATCTTCACATGTCAAAGCCTTTCTTAACTCAATTTCTTCCAGCTCTCCTAGAGGTGAAGAAGCCGTGGCCGTGGCATTGGCATCCATCTTGATACCTAACCAAAGTTCTTTGTTCAACTTGACAAACTTAAAAGTTATTTTTCTTTCAAACTATAACTCAATATTCCTCAAAACTGATTCTTCTTAAGATACTAAACAAGATTCCTTTCAATGTTTCTTCATTAACATACCGATTGATCCAGATTCCCTTGGATTAACTTTGGGCCTTCAAACAATCCAGAGTGACACTCACTTCCTTTGTTCCAGTTTCCAGTTGCATGCATAGAAATCCATTCATCCAATGTCATCCAATGTTCTAAGAATCCATCCAGGGAGTCTTTTGACTAAATTGTAGTAGCGTATAAGTTTTTCCTATTTTGTCTACCACTTGTGGCTGAGTGGATCCTAGTCTTGACGCGTGTTAAATGATGAGGAGTAGTGGTTTTGTTCCAAGTCGGTCCCTTCTGACCATTTATTGTTGACAGTTGTGGTAAAGTAAAACAAGTAAACACTATAAGGCTTTCTATTAAGTCCAAGTCCAAAGTCAGCACTCCAATCAGCCACTCTCACATACATACGCACACAGACATGCACACACACACTTACTCCGGCCAATAAACAAAGAAAATATAAGAATTACATGAAGTTCAATTTGGCTCCTACAACTACAAAGTACACAGCCTGACTATGTGTAAGTTATGGGCAGCCGTGGCCTATAGGGCTTCGGACTTGTAATCGGAGAGGTGCCGGTTCGAACCCCGACCAGTAGGCACGGCTGAAGTGCCCTTGAGCAAGGCACCTAATCCCTCACTGCTCCCCGAGCGCTGCTGTTGTTGCAGGCAGCTCACTGCGCCGGGATTAGTGTGTGCTTCACCTCACTGTGTGTTCACTGTGTGCTGAGTGTCTTTCACTAATTCACGGATTGGGATAAATGCAGACCAAATTTCCCTCACGGGATCAAAAGAGTATATATACTTATTCACCCAAGAAGTTGTGATCACAACCACAGTCCATAACTGCTATAAATGCAGTCAGCAAAACAAACACGCACACAAAGAAACACTGAAATACCCACACATGCACACAAAGACACACACAAGCACAGGAACACCTATACACACACACATCACTCACCCACAGTCCAGTTAATAATAGATCCAGTCCACAGTCCAGTAGGTTGTGGATAACATGGCGCATACACTAACGCAGACACACACCCAACTCCTTCACCCGTACATGCACACACACCCACACACACCCAACTCCTTCACCCGTACACGCACACACACACAACTCCTTCACCCGTACACGCACACACACCCAACTCCTTCACCTGTACATGCACACACACCCAACTCCTTCACCCGTACACCCACACACACCCAACGCCATCACCCGTACATGTACACACACCTAACTCCTTCACCCGTAGACGCACACACACCAAATTAGATTCTATATATCAAAATAAATGGAAAAGGCCCCTCATTTAGTTTGTAATCCAATTTATTATACTTCAGCCTCATGTTTAGAAAGTGGTCAATTCCGTTTCCCAGAGGTAGTGCAGCAGCTCCTGCAGCTAGGAGGCGCTATTGCTGAAGCAGACTTGTCCAATATGCCACATATTTGCTAATCACACATACAAGAAAACACATTCAACAACGCAAAGGTGATACCAATACATAAAATACTTAATAGTTATAATTAGAATAATTACAATAAAAAAACAATAAAAAACTAAACTCCATTTTATTTCTGGTAGAATTCCATGGCCATCTTTATTTCTGTGAGTGCGGGACTGTTCTGTCAGACAGTGAACTCTGAATGTGAACCTGATGGAGCTGATTTGTGGAGGGAGGCTGTCTGGCTGTGCTGAAGGGGCCCAG
>NC_055964.1:34425849-34433349 GCF_018492685.1 Alosa sapidissima | reverse complement strand
GTGTGTGTGTGTGTGTATGTGTGTGTGTGTGTGTGTGTGTGTGTGTGTGTGTGTCAGAGGTGGGAGTAAGTCACACATGTGCAATTCAAGTCACAAGCAAGTCTCAAGTCTTAACCTTCAAGTCTAAAGCAAGTCCAAGTCATTTTCTGTTACAGTCAAGCAAGTCAAGTCAAGTCATAGCTTGGGTCAAGCAAGTCAAGTCAAGTCATAGCCAAATCATTGAAATTCATGATGATTTACCCATGTTTTCATTTTAAAATAAGCTACAATAGGCTAGTTATGAACTGCTGGAGTTTTATTTGTAACAAACAGACATTGCATTCATTCAAGCCACATAGCCTACATCTGAACGGTTTATAGAATAAGATGAAATGTATACGAATAAAATAAATGTATTTCAAGTAGACCTATTATAAAATAGCCTATAATTGTTTCAATATGCCTCAAATATTAGGTAGCCTAAGCTACATCAAATCATGAAAATATATTCAAACAGTTCAAGTTACACCTGTCCTGACCTGTCACATCTCCAGGGAACCAATAATGTTGAAAAAGTGAACTAATCAATCAATCAAACGCTGCTGCCGACGTCACTGCCAAACTTTGACAAGCGCGACAGCGCAATGGGTTTTAGGATGGTTTAGGACCGTCAATGCTATATCATATTATACATAAGCCTAACATGTGAAATAAGCTACTTTTCTATGCTGATTTCTGGCAGTTAGCTAGGCCTACTTACTGTTAGCCTACTACTAGGCTGTAACGTATGGAACAGGGACGTGTTTAAGAGGTAGGGAGAAAGAGAGGCGCTTACTTTAGGTTACATTGGCAACATTTTTGCTACATATCAAGATTAAACTTAGACAAGAAAATGTTTCACTTTGCCATTTCACACATTTTAACCTAATATGGCGTTAACTAAAAAGCATAATAGATTCAAAGCCAACTCTTTAACATGCCTCAAATTTGACGTTAGGTTTCTAACACGACTAACTTCGGATGAAAATCAACGTGGTGGCGGTTATGTCGCTATTTTGCACACTTGCAGACTGCTGTTAATTTCTCCTTTGACTTGTCAGATACATCATCTGTGAAGCCAAACATTATTATGTTTTGGTATAAACCCTATGGTATAAACGTAGAGCCTTCCATATTTGCAAGTTAGCCTACCTCAGTCTGTCTAATTTGATCTGGCACTTGCTGTTGGTCTGTCGCGTCGCGTCACTTGGTACAATGACAGGTTCGTTCGTGTGACGCATGCAACAGCGCCTAAGCAGATTTTCTAAAATCGTAAAGTTAACTCCTTAATATCTATGAAAAAAGTCAAGTCATTTCAAGTCATTTGTCTCAAGTCTAAGTTAAGTCTCAAGTCATGAATAGCAAGTCAAAGTCAAGTCAAGTCTTTTATACATGTTGATCAAGCAAGTCTCAAGTCTTAAAAAATGTGACTCGAGTCTGACTCGAGTCAAGTCATGTGACTCGAGTCCCCCATGTCTGGGTTAAGGGCTGGCACTGGTGTTGGGTATGTTTGTATGTGTGTGAAGGGGTGGTGGTTACCTAGACAACGATGACCAGACATCTGGTACCCAGTGTGACAGGCGCAGCGGTACGAGCCCAGTGTGTTGAGACACTGGTGTTGGCATGGCGACACCGCTGACTCCTTACACTCATCCACATCTGGAACATGAACAACTGCAGTGTCACATACAGCCATAATACCATATGTGCACTAGGAATCATCATATGCATTTACATTCAGCCATAATACCATATGTGCACTAGGAATCATCATATGCATTTACATTCACATTCAGCCGTAATACCATATGTGCACTAGGAATCCCCATATGCATCTACATTTACATTCACATTCAGCCGTAATACCATATGTGCACTAGGAATCCCCATATGCATCTACATTCTCATTTATTGATTTCAGTGTGCACTCACCCTCGCAGCCGGTCCCGGAGAGGCTGGGCTTGAAGCCGGGTCCGCAGCGGGCCTGGCACCGGTAGGTGCCCACGGTGTTCACGCACAGCTGGTTGTAGTGGCACATGTGGGAACCCTGGCCACACTCATCAATGTCTGTGGGGGCAGGAGGGCACATCATGAGGGCAGGAGCGTGGAGTGTGTGTGTTTATGTGTGTGTGAGTGTGTGGGGGCAGGAGGGCACATCATGAGGGCAGGAGCATGGAGTGTGTGTGTTTATGTGTGTGTGAGTGTGCGTGTGTGAGTGTGTGTGTGTGTGTGTTTATGTGTGTGTGAGTGTGTGTGTGTGTGTGTTTATGTGCGTGTGAGTGTGTGTGTGTGTGTTTATGTGCGTGAGTGTACGTGTGTGAGTGTGTATTTGTGTGTGTGAGTGTGTGTTTGTGTGTGTGTGTGTGTGTGTGTGTGTTTATGTGCGTGTGAGTGTGTGTGTGTGTGTTTATGTGCGTGAGTGTACGTGTGTGAGTGTGTGTGTGTGTGTGTGTGTGTGTGTGTGTGTGTCCCTCACCTTGGCACGTGTGTGATTTGGGGGAGATGGAGAACCCGGTGGGGCAGGTGCAGGAGAATCCCCCCATGATGTTGCTGCAGGAGTGAGAGCAGGGAGATCCAACCACACACTCATCCTCATCTACACACACACACACACACACACACACACACACACACACCATAGGAGTGAGAGCAGGGAGATCCAACCACACACTCATCCTCATCTACACACACACACACACACACACACCATAGGAGTGAGAGCAGGGAGATCCAACCGCACACTCATCCTCATCTACACACACACACACACACACACACACACACACACCATAGGAGTGAGAGCAGGGAGATCCAACCACACACTCATCCTCATCTACACACACACACACACACACACACCATAGGAGTGAGAGCAGGGAGATCCAACCGCACACTCATCCTCATCTACACACACACACACACACACACACACACACACACACACACACACACACATGATGTTGCTGCAGGAGTGAGAGCAGGGAGATCCAACCGCACACTCATCCTCATCTACACACACACACACACACACACACACACACATGATGTTGCTGCAGGAGTGAGAGCAGGGAGATCCAACCACACACTCATCCTCATCTACACACACACACACACACACACACACACACACACATGATGTTGCTGCAGGAGTGAGAGCAGGGAGATCCAACCACACACTCATCCTCATCTACACACACACACACACACACACACACACACATGATGTTGCTGCAGGAGTGAGAGCAGGGGGATCCAACCGCACACTCATCCTCATCTACACACACACACACACACACCATAGGAGTGAGACCAGGGAGATCCAACCACACACTCATCCTCATCTACACACACACACACACACACCATAGGAGTGAGAACAGGGAGATCCAACCACACACTCATCCTCATCTACACACACACACACACACACACACACACACACACACACACACACACACACACACACACACACCATAGGAGTGAGAGCAGGGAGATCCAACCACACACTCATCCTCATCTACACACACACACACACACACACACACCATAGGAGTGAGAGCAGGGAGATCCAACCGCACACTCATCCTCATCTACACACACACACACACACACACACACACACATGATGTTGCTGCAGGAGTGAGAGCAGGGAGATCCAACCGCACACTCATCCTCATCTACACACACACACACACACACACACACCATAGGAGTGAGAGCAGGGAGATCCAACCGCACACTCATCCTCATCTACACACACACACACACACACACACACACATGATGTTGCTGCAGGAGTGAGAGCAGGGAGATCCAACCGCACACTCATCCTCATCTACACACACACACACACACACACACACACACCATAGGAGTGAGAGCAGGGAGATCCAACCACACACTCATCCTCATCTACACACACACACACACACACACACACACACCATAGGAGTGAGAGCAGGGAGATCCAACCACACACTCATCCTCATCTACACACACACACACACACACACACACACACACCATAGGAGTGAGAGCAGGGAGATCCAACCACACACTCATCCTCATCTACACACACACACACACACACACACACATGATGTTGCTGCAGGAGTGAGAGCAGGGAGATCCAACCGCACACTCATCCTCATCTACACACACACACACACACACACACACACACACACATGATGTTGCTGCAGGAGTGAGAGCAGGGAGATCCAACCACACACTCATCCTCATCTACACACACACACACACACACACACCATAGGAGTGAGAGCAGGGAGATCCAACCACACACTCATCCTCATCTACACACACACACACACACACACACCATAGGAGTGAGAGCAGGGAGATCCAACCACACACTCATCCTCATCTACACACACACACACACACACACACACACGATGTTGCTGAAGGAGTGAGAGCAGGGAGATCCAACCGCACACTCATCCTCATCTACACACACACACACACACACACACACACACATGATGTTGCTGCAGGAGTGAGAGCAGGGAGATCCAACCACACACTCATCCTCATCTACACACACACACACACACACACACACCATAGGAGTGAGAGCAGGGAGATCCAACCACACACTCATCCTCATCTACACACACACACACACACACACCATAGGAGTGAGAGCAGGGAGATCCAACCGCACACTCATCCTCATCTACACACACACACACACACACACACACACACACACACACACACACACACACACACACACACACACACACACACACACACCATAGGAGTGAGAGCAGGGAGATCCAACCACACACTCATCCTCATCTACACACACACACACACACACACACACACACACACACACACACACACACACACACACACACACCATAGGAGTGAGAGCAGGGAGATCCAACCGCACACTCATCCTCATCTACACACACACACACACACACACACCATAGGAGTGAGAGCAGGGAGATCCAACCACACACTCATCCTCATCTACACACACACACACACACACACACACACACCATAGGAGTGAGAGCAGGGAGATCCAACCGCACACTCATCCTCATCTACACACACACACACACACACACACACACACCATAGGAGTGAGAGCAGGGAGATCCAACCGCACACTCATCCTCATCTACACACACACACACACACACCATAGGAGTGAGAGCAGGGAGATCCAACCGCACACTCATCCTCATCTACACACACACACACACACACACACACCATAGGAGTGAGAGCAGGGAGATCCAACCGCACACTCATCCTCATCTACACACACACACACACACACACACACACACACACACACACCATAGGAGTGAGAGCAGGGAGATCCAACCGCACACTCATCCTCATCTACACACACACACACACACACACACACACACACACACCATAGGAGTGAGAGCAGGGAGATCCAACCGCACACTCATCCTCATCTACACACACACACACACACACACACACACACACCATAGGAGTGAGAGCAGGGAGATCCAACCACACACTCATCCTCATCTACACACACACACACACACACCATAGGAGTGAGAGCAGGGAGATCCAACCGCACACTCATCCTCATCTACACACACACACACACACACACACACACACACACCATAGGAGTGAGAGCAGGGAGATCCAACCACACACTCATCCTCATCTACACACACACACACACACACCATAGGAGTGAGAGCAGGGAGATCCAACCGCACACTCATCCTCATCTACACACACACACACACACACCATAGGAGTGAGAGCAGGGAGATCCAACCGCACACTCATCCTCATCTACACACACACACACACACACACACACCATAGGAGTGAGAGCAGGGAGATCCAACCGCACACTCATCCTCATCTACACACACACACACACACACACCATAGGAGTGAGAGCAGGGAGATCCAACCGCACACTCATCCTCATCTACACACACACACACACACACACACACACACACACACCATAGGAGTGAGAGCAGGGAGATCCAACCGCACACTCATCCTCATCTACACACACACACACACACACCATAGGAGTGAGAGCAGGGAGATCCAACCGCACACTCATCCTCATCTACACACACACACACACACCATAGGAGTGAGAGCAGGGAGATCCAACCGCACACTCATCCTCATCTACACACACACACACACACACACACACACACACACACACACACACACACACACACACACACACACACACACACACACACACACACACACCATAGGAGTGAGAGCAGGGAGATCCAACCACACACTCATCCTCATCTACACACACACACACACACACACACACACACACACACACACACACACACACACACACACACACACACACACACCATAGGAGTGAGAGCAGGGAGATCCAACCGCACACTCATCCTCATCTACACACACACACACACACACACACCATAGGAGTGAGAGCAGGGAGATCCAACCACACACTCATCCTCATCTACACACACACACACACACACACACACACACCATAGGAGTGAGAGCAGGGAGATCCAACCGCACACTCATCCTCATCTACACACACACACACACACACACACACACACCATAGGAGTGAGAGCAGGGAGATCCAACCGCACACTCATCCTCATCTACACACACACACACACACACACCATAGGAGTGAGAGCAGGGAGATCCAACCGCACACTCATCCTCATCTACACACACACACACACACACACACACCATAGGAGTGAGAGCAGGGAGATCCAACCGCACACTCATCCTCATCTACACACACACACACACACACACACACACACACACACACACACACACCATAGGAGTGAGAGCAGGGAGATCCAACCGCACACTCATCCTCATCTACACACACACACACACACACACACACACACACCATAGGAGTGAGAGCAGGGAGATCCAACCGCACACTCATCCTCATCTACACACACACACACACACACACACACACACACCATAGGAGTGAGAGCAGGGAGATCCAACCACACACTCATCCTCATCTACACACACACACACACACACCATAGGAGTGAGAGCAGGGAGATCCAACCGCACACTCATCCTCATCTACACACACACACACACACACACACACACACACACCATAGGAGTGAGAGCAGGGAGATCCAACCACACACTCATCCTCATCTACACACACACACACACACACCATAGGAGTGAGAGCAGGGAGATCCAACCGCACACTCATCCTCATCTACACACACACACACACACACCATAGGAGTGAGAGCAGGGAGATCCAACCGCACACTCATCCTCATCTACACACACACACACACACACACACACCATAGGAGTGAGAGCAGGGAGATCCAACCGCACACTCATCCTCATCTACACACACACACACACACACACCATAGGAGTGAGAGCAGGGAGATCCAACCGCACACTCATCCTCATCTA
>NC_055964.1:34418349-34420849 GCF_018492685.1 Alosa sapidissima | reverse complement strand
CTACACGCCAGCCCTTACATGCTAGCCCTACACGCCAGCCCTTACATGCTAGCCCTACACGCCAGCCCTACACGCTAGCCCTACGTCTGGTTCACAAACTTGGAAATAGGTCCTAACTGTGGTGTGTGTGTGTGTGTATGTCAGCTTGGTTGGCAGGAACATCAGAGAGCGGTCACATACCTGCGGCATCTTCACACTCCTACGGCTAGTCCAAGCCTACTGAATGCTGTTTCTCTTGCCCTACGGCTAGCCCAAGCCTACTGTATGCTGTTTCTCTTGCTCTACGGCTAGCCCAAGCCTACTGTATGCTGTTTCTCTTGCTCTACGGCTAGCCCAAGCCTACTGTATGCTGTTTCTCTTGCTCTACGGCTAGCCCAAGCCTCTGCTGTTTGTTTTGCCCTACGGCTAGCCCAAGCCTCTGCTGTTTGTTTTGCCCTACGGCTAGCCCAAGCCTCTGCTGTTTGTTTTGTTCAAAATGTATCTCCTACTGTATATCCAAAAGGCTGTCCTAATACGAATGGGACTAACAAACAGAGGAGTGAAACTAGGCTCTTCTCCCACAGCAGGCCACTAACTCTAGCTGTGCTCTCAGCCGGTCAGTAAGTGCTTGCCCTACCATGTGAACCTAACCTGTCCTAACACAGACGAAAGACCGGTCTTGAGTACCACAACACTGGTAGTGTGTGTGTGTGAGTGTTTGTGTGTGTGTGTAGGTATATGAGGACATAAAGTTGTGTATTATGTGTGTGTGTGTGTGTGTAGGTATATGAGGATATTAAGTTGTGTATTATGTGTGTGTGTGTGTGTGTGTGTGTGTGTGTGTGTGTGTGTGTGTGTGTCTCACCAGTATCGAACTCCAGCTGGGATTCCTGTCTGAAGTTGCCCTGAGTCTGGGAGTAGCCGTTCAGAGTCTCCTCCGTCTGGTGCACCGTTGTCCAGTAGATGGGGGCGAACACAGAGACTAGCACACGCAGGAGAGGACCTAGACACACACACACACACACACACACACACAAACACACACACAATACACAACTTATGTCCTCATATACCTACACACACACACACATAATACACAACTTTTTGTCCTCATATTCATACACACACACACACACATAACACACACACACATAATACACAACTGTATGTACTCATATACCTACACACAATCACCTTTGGGGGGGCGCACATTTTTCAGACCGCACAAACGTTTTTTTTTTTTCAGGGGTTAAAAATCTAAGCATCAAAGGCGATGTAGGCTAGGTAATAAACATTTAAAATACTGACATGTCTGACAACCAAGCCGGATGCACGTTAGAATGTTACAAAGTATCCTTTAGCCTACTCCAGGCAGGCCCTATGATGCAAGCTTCTGGGTACTCAGATTAGGCTGCTCCAGCAGTTATGCAGTAGGCTACCATGGCGAAAAGACAGAGCAGATGCCCCAGAAAAAGGTCTGCGTAACGTTTAAACATGAGTGGCTAGATGAAATACTCCAAATTGACACAAAAGATGGTCCAGGTAGGAAAAAACGTTCAGACATATTTACGAAAGGAGTGGTGTGATCTGCAAATTCTGCTCGGAGGCAAAAGCGAAAGGAGAGTTCGCTCGTGGGACAACTTGGTCTGAGTGGAAGCTTGATTACCTAAGCTTGATTATCTGACACAGAAAGTCCATGTAGACGCATTGAAAACACATGGGACACTTAGACATGGGAACTTTATCGATCAAATTCTCCCCGAAACGAATGAATCCCGAGAGAGACGAATTCTGAGAGCACGATCCGACCCTAAACAAATAAAATTATTGATCGACAATGTGATGCTAGCAATTAACACCAACATGTCCATGTTATCAGTTCAGGATACACGATCATATGGCACAATGCTTGTGCTTTACATTACGTTTCGGAAGCAAACTGATTTCAGTTAAGACCGTTTTTTCTGGAATCATTCAGCTTTCAGGATGCCCTGCAGAAAACCTCCTTGATGCCATTACCAAGTTCTACGCAGACCGTGCGCTAGACATGAACATGAACGCAGACCGTGCGCTAAACATGAACATGAACGCAGACCGTGCGCTAAACATGAACATGAACGCAGACCGTGCGCTAGACATGAACATGAACGCAGACCGTGCGCTAAACATGAACATGAACGCAGACCGTGCGCTAAACATGAACATGAACGCAGACCGTGCGCTAGACATGAACATGAACGCAGACCGTGCGCTAAACATGAACATGAACGCAGACCGTGCGCTAAACATGAACAAAATGGTATGTTTACTTCAGATGGTGCCATTACCAAGTTCTGCGCAGACCGTGCGCTAAACATGAACAAAATGGTAATGTTTACTTCAGATGGTGCTTACAGGTTGTATCAGCGATTACGGCTGAACTTCACTTCTGTTGATGTTTAAACAAAACAGAGAGCTAGCTCACTACTCCCTCACGTGCAATTGAAACTCTCCTAAACGCGCATCTCGTCGGTTATTGGTT
>NC_055964.1:34408349-34413349 GCF_018492685.1 Alosa sapidissima | reverse complement strand
TTCAGGTTTGCCCTGGGTGTGTCAGGAGAGGCTGAGAGCTTTGTATGTGTGTGTGTGTGTGTGTGTATGTGTGTGTGTGTGTGTGTGTGTGTGTTGTTTGTGTGTGTGTGTGTGTGTGTACCTGTAAGCGGGCTGTTGTTGAATGTCCAGGTGATGCTGGGTGTAGGTGTGCCCTGGGCGTGGCAGGACAGGCTGAGCGGCTGCCCTCGGTTGAGAGTAACGTCTCCGGGCAGCTCTTTGAAGGCGGGCCGCATGTTGACCGACAGCTGGATGTCCTGTCGAGTGGAGCCGGCGGCGTTGGTGGCCACACAGGTAAACACACCTGCGTCGCCAGGCTGCAATGACAACACACACACACACATAAACACACTCAACTGCATCAATGAATTGTTTAACACACCTGCTTCACTGCCTTAGGTACCATCATTTTGAAATTTCATTGTTAGCCTAATGTACCTCATAACATTCTATGTGAATTAAACATTTGAAACAAAGTATAGTATAGCTCTCTCTATCACACACACACACACACACACACACAAACACACACACACACACACACACACACACACCTCAGCCCTCTCGATGATGAGTTCTCCTGAGCGGAGCGTGGTGAATTTTCCCGGGAGGTTGGGCACCAGGAGCCCGCCCTTCTCCCAGGTGACCCGAGGTTCCGGCTGACCCTGAGCGGCGCATGGCAACAGTGCCTGGAAACCCTGGATGACTGACAGTTCCGACTGGCCAACAGGAATCATGGGCGGGACTGAAGGGAACAAAAGAATAATGGTGGGTTGCACCAACGTGGTTTAAATGAATCCTAGTTTAGGCCTAAACTAGGTTTAGTAAATCTATTACTAAAATCTATTATAATTAGAGTGACAAACTGCAGCATGGAGTGTCCTGCTAGTTCTGTATGTCAATGGTTCTGCTGTTCTTCTGGTTCTAGGTTCTACCAGTTCTGTATGTTCTGTGTCCTGATCATTCTGGATGATGAAACTAATGCAGTGGCCCTGTGTTGTACTGGTTCTAGCAGTTCTGTGCTTTGTTTGTTCCATTCATTCTGGATGATGAGTCTGATGTTATGGTTCTGTGTTCTTCTGGTTCTAAGCGTTCTATGTTCCACTCACTCTGGACGATGAGTCTGATGTCATGGCTGGCCCTGCCCGCGGTGTTGTGGGCGGAGCAGGTGTAGAGACCCGCGTCACCGCGCTGGACGG
Organism: Alosa sapidissima; assembly: GCF_018492685.1. Taxonomy (NCBI): domain Eukaryota; kingdom Metazoa; phylum Chordata; class Actinopteri; order Clupeiformes; family Clupeidae; genus Alosa; species Alosa sapidissima. Next base: position 34,412,132 of record NC_055964.1, on the reverse strand, counting down.
CCGTGATGCGCAGGGTTCCGTTGGCGAAGACACGCAGGTGTGTGCCATCCACCAGGGGGCGCCGGTCCCTGTGCCAGCTCACCTCGGGGGGAGGCTGCCCGTCCGCACCACACTCCAGGCTGGCCAGCTGGCCCAGCACAGCGGAGTACTCCGACCGCGGAACACTCAACACCGGGGGCACTGGGGGGGGGGGGGGGGGGGGGGGGGGCAGAGGGGGCATTAGACAGACACAACTACCTCATCACACGCCATATGGTTGTAGTGTATATGCACTGGGGGGGCAGAGGGGGCATTAGACAGACACAACTACCTCATCACACGCCATATGGCTGTAGTGTATATGCACAGATGGCAGGATGCAGGATCATGACCATGTGATGTAGATATGTGTAGAATGCATAAGCACTGATGTCATGACCATGTGATGTAGATATGTGTAGAATGCATAAGCCCTGATGTCATGACCACAACACTTACTGTCCCCTTAATACAGCTGCTTGGTATAAATGTGCATTAAGCTCTCACAGCAAAACAGTTACAGTTAGAGCAGCTGTGGCCATGTCTATTGATCTCTATTATTGCACTGATGATGGTCTGAATGGGACTGAAGACGTTTTGCACTTTGGGAGCACTTTTCACTGACTGGATTAAAAATTGCATCAGCAACATTGTTGTGCAAGTTCTTTCTAGACTGAAGCATTGATCTCCATTAGCCATGTTCCTGTTCCGCCACCTATACCCCACCCAGAACATGCTCCTGTTCCGCCACCTAGTCCCCTCTTAGAACATGCTCCTGTTCCGCCACCTAGTCCCCTCTTAGAACATGCTCCTGTTCCGTCACCTAGTCCCCTCTTAGAACATGCTCCTGTTCCGCCACCTAGTCCCCACCCACAACATGCTCCTGTTCCGTCACCTAGTCCCCTCCTAGAACATGCTCCGTACCTTGCAGAACCAGGCGGATTCTACCCACGGCAGTGCCAGCTGCGTTCTGAGCCAGGCACTGGTAGGTTCCGGCATCGCCCAGGGTAACCCGAGAGAACTTGAGGGCTCCATTGGACAGAAGAGCCATCCGGTGCCCTGAGGAACATACAAGCATGAGGAACACACACAGAACATACACAAAACACACATGGATGAGGAACAGACACAAAACACACACGGATGAGGAACACACACAGATGAGGAACACACAATACACACACGGAACACACTCAGAATGAGGAACACACATGGAACAAACACAGATGAGGAACACACACGGATGAGGAACACACACAGAACACACACGGATGAGGAACACACACCAATGAGAGGCCTTTAGTTAGAGAGGTTTCACCAGGAGCTTCTTAATAAATACAAACAATGCAACTTGCTCTGGACTTCCACATCAAATGACATAAGTGTACATGAGTGTCCTCTGTAACCAGCAGCTGGACACGAGCACTTGGAGCACGTTCAGCACCTAGCAACAGAGTTGAATGCCTCACCGGTTGCCAGGGGAACGCCCTCCCTCTGCCAGGTGATGGAGGGTCGGGGGAAGCCTGTGACATCACAGGGCAGGACGACACCCTGGTGCAGCACCACCTGGACTTCCTCGGCCATGGGTCTGACCTCTGGAGGCTCTACATCGACACAGGAGAGGAGAGGTTGGGCTCTTACAGTGGACACAGGAGAGGAGTTAATTACTTAATGAATTAAAGCAACACCATGGAGTTTTTCAACCTTCATGATATATTTCCAAGACCCTTGTGATGGTACATCAACTTACAATAGGTTGAATGACACGTATGCCATAGCCTGACGGGGTCTGTATCGCTTTTACTGGCACTACAGAACATAACAGATGAGTCTTTAGACCCCTCTTGAAAGACCCAAAGCTATCGCAAGAATGCAGAACACTAAGCAACTCATTCCACCAATGAGGAACCACCGAGGAAACGAGACATGAAGTACGGGGGAAGTCGTGAGGTGGGGGCTGATGTAGGGCGGGGCTCACCTTGCACGCTGAGAGTGACATGTTTGTAGGCCACGCCTGCAGGGTTGCGGGCTGCACAGGTGTACCTCCCTGCATGGCTTGGGAGACTAGCAGTGATCTCCAGAGCACCTGCACACACAGACGCACACACAGACACACACACACACAGACATACACACACACAGACACACACACACACACACACACACACACACACAGACACACACATATTCACAACTTAGTAAAGTCATGTGTGAATGCATACTACATGCATTATGTAGCCTGTCACATCTGATGACTGCTTAGTCTGGGAAACCTCAGCCTTTGTACCAAAATACTCATGTGAAGATAATATGAGTCATATTGTGGTGTACTGAAGCTGTAGTGATCCATCTTTAAAACAATCTGATTACAAAGGACACCACTTTATTGTGTCCATTTACATTTACATTTATTCATTTGCTAGGTACTTTTATCCTAAGCGACTGACAGTAAATGAATAACATTATTAACATTATTATTTAGGATATTGATGTATCCTTTGGTATTCCCTCACAGCATATATAAGCATCACTAACAGCATCTCTGTAAATCTAGTGGTAGGTCAGATGTGGTTCTGTGTGCAGCCTGTAGGGGGGCGGGTGAGGTGTGGTTCTGTGTGCAGCCTGTAGGGGGCGGGTGAGGTTCGGTTTTGTGTGTACCCGTGGGCAGGACCCGGTGACTACCCCCCCGGGAACCCAGCTGGGCGCCGCTCTTGGTCCAGCTGACGGTTGGTTCTGGACGGCCTGTTGCCTGGCAGGGCAGAACCACGGGAGACATCTTAATCGCCGTGACGGTGGTGACATCATCCTCGATGGTCGGGGGGACTTCAGGACACAGAAACAGCAGAGACCTTACGTCAACTCACAGGGCTACTGCACAATATGTGTATGTGTGTGTGTATACAGTATGTTTGCATTGCAACACAGAGGGAGCTTATGCCTTATCCTCCCAGAAAATTACTCACACTAGTGTGTAAATATTTATGACTTCCAACACTGCAATAGTAGACGACATGCAACTGCAATGTCCAGCAAAGAATATCGCTACAGCTACGCTACATTACAGTTTTTGCCCATTGGTTGAACACTTTTTGCAAAACTCGGCTCATTGCGTCAAAACTTTACACACAAGCACACAAGACACAACACTGGGAAATAAACCATTCACATCTATGTCCAATTGAAACACTGCTATCAAAACCTAACAATCCTTTGTCAAAATGTCACTTTAATGACAAAATGAAACACACTTGCATCATATGAATACACTTTCAGATTAGTAGCAACACACTAGTGTACTTTATTTAAAACACCGCAGTCTTTCATTTACACTGCTTTTATTCAGTTCATCAGTTAGCATTCGGTGAAGCTCAATGTAACACTTACAGTTTGTTTTCCAAAAATGAAAGCACTGAAAGGTTACAAATGACATCAACTCAATACTGTACATCACAGTACTATACTTTACAGTACAGTACAGTAAATGCAGTAACACAAAAATAAAATAAAAACAAAAATACACTACTGTAAAACAGGCTTAGATGTGGTGGACTCTATGCCCAGCTTCCCTCATTGTCAGGCCATGATTTATCACATGATCCACTAAAGTTTCTCTAATATCATCTGAAATATTGTTCCGCGCAAAGCCTCTTCCTCCTACTCCTCTCTCTCTCTTCCTCTTCCTCTTCCTCCACCTCTTGCTCTCCCTGCCTCCATGCTTGCAAAGTTCTCAAAATCGCTCAACTGAGGCCTGTTTGTGGCTGGCTG
>NC_055964.1:34393349-34403349 GCF_018492685.1 Alosa sapidissima | reverse complement strand
ACATAACAATTACTACTACTTCAGAAGGCTGGGCCTTATCAAAAAATGCTTGCATATGATTGGATAAGCCACTTGTCCGTCATCTATTGACGTGCTACTTCAACCACCCACATCGAAGCCAACCCGTGACGCTGAGAACAGTCTCACAGTCGCTTCTACACTACGTCACATCTATGAAACTCCCGCCCTGTGTCCTGATTGGCTCTACCATAAAATCCCGTGCTGAAATCACTCTCAACGGAACCGATGGATGTGTGTGGAGCTAAGCGGAACGAAGTTCATCTGGTGAGAGTCAAGTTAAAAGGTATGAGCTACAGACAGATAAGCCTGTGAGATACAGACAGGTAAAGGTGTGATCTATAGACAGGTGAGGCTGTGAGAGACAGACAGGAAAAGTTGTGAGCTATAGACAGGTGAGGCTGTGAGAGACAGACAGGTAAAGGTGTGATGTACTGTACAGACAGGTGAGGCGGTGATCTTACATAAGATTTCCACGGTGAAGAAGAGGCTGGAGCTTCCGGCGATGTTGGTCACCATGCAGCTATACTGGCCACTGTCCTCCGACCGCACGTCCGCAATCTCCAGAATCTGACCGCCAGCGATGCTCTGGATACGACCGCCCGGCTGGAGACAGCAAACACACACACGCATTCATACACACACACACACACACACACACGCATTCATACACACACACAAACACACACACACACACATTCATACACACACATACACACACACACACACACACACACACACACACACACACACGCGCATTCACACACACACACACACACACACACACAAACACACACACGCATTCACACACACACACACACACACACACACACACACACACACACACACACACACGAATTCATACACACACACACACACACACACACACACACACACACACACACACACACACACACACACACACAAAGAGAGAGAGAGAAAGAGGGAGAGACAGAGAGACATTAGTTCACATTAGTTCAATCATCATAACAATATCCCACAATACATCAGTTAATAAAATATCTACTTTGACCATGTCCTGCTGTTTTTAAATCTCCTTCTGGACATCCAAATCCTTCCTACTGGAGGTGAAGAAGTTATGAAGGTATTTTGTACAGCCCTTTTAAGTAAGTATATATACTCTTTTGATCCCGTGAGGGAAATTTGGTCTCTGCATTTATCCCAATCCGTGAATTAGTGAAACACACTCAGCACACAATGAACACACAGTGAGGTGAAGCACACACTAATCCCGGCGCAGTGAGCTGCCTGCTACAACAGCGGCGCTCGGGGAGCAGTGAGGGGTTAGGTTCCTTGCTCAAGGGCACTTCAGCCGTGCCTACTGGTCGGAGTTCGAACCGGCAACCCTCCGGTTACAAGTCCGAAGCGCTAACCAGTAGGCCACGGCTGCCCAAGAGAGCCCAGAACACAGAAGAGAAGAGTCCAGAACACCCCCCCCCCCAACCCGCTACCCCTCCCCACCCCGCTACCCTCCCCACCCCGCTACCCTCCCCACCCCGCTACCCCATGCCCCCCCGCTACCCCTCCCCACCCCGCTACCCCTGTGCCAACCCCGGCCCAGGCTGCCCATGGCACCGTGGCCCTCCAGGTCTGACCTGCAGTTTGGCGTCGTCCTTGTACCACTCGATCATGGGAGGCGGGTCTCCCTCCGTCTGGCACTCCAGGGTCAGGTGACCTTTTTTCGGGACGGAGACCACTCTGACATCATCCGAGCCGAGGAGGGTGGGCGGAACTGAAACACACAAGGTCATTATTTCCCTCAAGGTCAGATTAGTACCACAACTCCAATACCTCACACTGACCTCACACACTGTCTCCTTCCTATAGGTCAGATTAGTACCACAACTCCAATACCTCACACTGACCTCACACACTGTGTCCTTCCTATAGGTCAGATTAGTACCACAACTACAATACCTCACACCGACCTCGCACACTGTCTCCTTCCTATAGGTCAGATTAGTACCACAACTACAATACCTCACACCGACCTCACACAGCGTTTACAGTAACAGACGTCCTCCACACTGGGCTGTGGCATGGACAGGTAGGAGCTGGACAGGTAGGTGCTCACCTTGGACTCGAACCCAGTGATTTCTACCGTCCTCTCCAGCTGGACTTGAGGCCAGACAGGTGTAGAGGCCAGCATCCTCCACCTGCACACACACACACACACAATAGCACATCAACAACACACACACACCAAACAGCATGTTGTACCTGTACTTTATTAATCATCACTCTTGTCATTACACAGGTGTACCTGTACTTTATTAATCATCACTCTTGTCATTACACAGGTGTACCTGTACTTTATTGATCATCACTCTTGTCGTAACACAGGTGTACCTGTACTTTATTGATCATCACTCTTGTCGTAACACAGGTGTACCTGTACTTTATTAATCATCACTCTTGTCGTAACACAGGCGTACTGCACCTGTACTTTATTGATCATCACTCTTGTCGTAACACAGGCGTACTGTACCTGTACTTTATTGATCATCACTCTTGTCGTTACACGGTGGTCGTACCTGTACTTTATTGATCATCACTCTTGTCGTTACACGGTGGTCGTACCTGTACTTTATTGATCATCACTCTTGTCGTTACACAGGTGTACCTGTACTTTATTGATCATCACTCTTGTCGTTACACGGTGGTCGTACCTGTACTTTATTGATCCTGAGGAGCTGCCCCCCCCTCTGGATGAGGTCAGATCTCTCCCCCAGGGGCTGGCCGTCCTTCAGCCAGCTCAGGGAGGGAGGGGGGAGCCCCTCGGCCACACACTCCAGCTCCAGCACACTGTCCACCGCCACCAGCATCTCCTCAGGGGACGACGAGCCGGAGATACGCGGGGGTTCTGACAGGACACAGGTCAGGAGGTCAGATACGAGTCGCACAGGTCAGCTACGGTTGGGTCGGGTCAGGTCAGGTCAGGTCAGTTCAGTTCAGTTCAGGTCAGGTCAGATCAGTAAAGTCCAGTTCAGTTCAGTTCAGTTCAGTTTAGCCAGATAGGGTCAGTATAGTTGAAGTCAGTTCAGGTTAATTCAGTTCAGCTCAGGATGTTTATGTTGATCTGTGTGGGTGTGTGTTTGCTTAACAGTGTGTATGGGTGTGTGTATGGGTGTGTGTGAGAGCATGTGTGTGTGCATTATGGGTGTGTGTATATGTGTGTGTGAGCATGTGTGTGTGCAGTATGTGTGTGTGTGTGTGTGTGTGTGTAATGGATGTCTGCATGTGTGTGTGTGCATGTGTGTGTGTGTGTGTGTATGTGTGTGTGAGAGAGAGCATGTGTGTGTGTGTTGTGTGCACTTGTGTGTGTGTCTCACCCAGGACGGTGAGGTTGAAGGTCTTGGTGCTGGACCCGGCCTGGTTGGAAGCGACGCAGCTGTACAGTCCGGCGTCGGCCAATCCCACGAGCGGCAGCTGGAGGCGCGTCTCCTGACCGTCCAGCAGCAGGTTCCGCTGCAGAGACAGCGGCTGACCGTCCTTCAGCCAGGTGAGAGTGGGCGGGGGCACGCCACGCGCCTCGCAGGTGAGCGTCACCTGGGACCCCGACACCACCGTCACCTGCTCCGTGGGCTCCACATGGTCCACACCTGGAGGGACTGGACCCAGAGGAGGAGAGAGAGAGAGTTATTTTGCCTAATTAGTATACTTTTTTTTTTTGTTTTTTTACCATTATTTTTTATTTTTATTATGTAAATCTGTACAATTATACCACATGTGTAAGCTTTGGTAACACAATTTTTTTTTGTCATGCCAATAAAGCTAATTTGAATTGAATTGAGAGAGAGAGAGAGGGAGAGAGAGAGAGAGAGGAGAGGACAGAGAGAGAGGAGAGGACAGAGGGAAAGGGAGAGAAAGAGGAGACATAATGACCAATGTGAGACGAGAGAGGGAGAGAGAATGAGGGAGGAGAAAGAGAGGAGAAAGAGAGGAGAAAGAGAGGAGAGACCAGATGAGATAACCGATGAAATGAGATGAGTTGAGTGACTTGTGTCATGCATACTGTAGGCTGTATGAATGAAATAACAGAGTGGGTGTTTTCTGTATTGATTGTGTGTGTGTGTGTGTGTGTGTGTGTGTGTGTGTGTGTGTCTGAAGGGGTATGCGGTTAGTGCTGCACCTTGAACCTGCAGGTCAAAGTTGAGTTCGTCCTGACCAGCTCGACTGCGGGCCACACAGGTGTACACTCCAGCATCAGAGAGCTGCACCGGAGAGATCCTGCACAACACACACACACAGAGTCACACACACACACAGGGTTACACACACACACACACACACACACAGGGTCACACACACAGGCACACACACACACAGGGTCACAAGGCAGTGTAACACTTAAATAGGTAAACACACCCAAGGGGTAGGTATATTCATCCAAGGGGTAGGTATATTCACCCAAGGGGTAGGTGACTGGTAGGTATATTCACCCAAGGGGCAGGTATAGTCACCCAAGGGGTAGGTATATTCACCCAAGGGGTAGGTATATTCACACAAGGGGTAGGTATATTCACCCAAGGGTTAGGTGTAGTCACCCAAGGGCTAATGCCAAGACAGCCACCCAGACAATAGCCAAGACTGTGCGGAGGCTGCAGGAGATGTCCTCTGATGCCCCCATCCAAGTTATGGGTTATTTTAATCACTGTCAACCAGGAAAGAAGTTAACTTTTCGCAATATGTGATTTGCCTGACCTGTAATGGTAAACGCCTGGACCTTTGCTTTGGTTCAGTAAAGGATTTCCGTAATGGTAAACGCCTGGATTTCCGTAATGGTAAACGCCTGGACCTTTGCTTTGGTTCAGTAAAGGGTGGTTTTCCGTAATGGTAAACGCCTGGACCTTTGCTTTGGTTCAGTAAAGGATGGTTTTAAGGTTCAGTAAAGGGTGGTTTTATGTCGGTCTCCGCTTGGCTCGTTGGATCATAACACCATCTCCACAATGCCCCTCGCGCATGGAAAGACTCCACAATTGTTCCTGTGCCAAAAGCCAGTGCTCCTAAGCAGCTAAATGACTATAGGCCTGTTGCACTTACTTCCCTAGTGATGAAGTCTATTGAAAAGATTGTAAATGCTCTGTTGAACTACCCTGGAAATCCAGAGTTCTCACGAGAGCACAATAGAATTGTCTCTGTGAGACACTCTGGCAAAGAGCAATGATGCAAGTTACTTTTACCCCAACATTCCGGGGAACCAGCTAAACTGATGAAGACCGCGCTGCAACGTGGTCTGTGTTATCCAATTGCATGCAGTGAGATTAAGAGTTTAAATGCATGCTTGTTGCCGCCCCTCGAGTTGGGCCATTACATTGTTCTTTGCCAGACCCTTAATCTTTCTAGATTATCAGGGTCTGGATTTTCCAGGCTACTGTTGAACACCGTTAGAGCGAACCAGGACCCAGTCAAATCTGCACACAGGCCATGTAAGGGGGTTGATGACGCAATATGCACTCTACTGAATATGGCATCTGCCCATTTAGAGGGGATACAACTTTTCCACCTCTTATTTTTATGTACTTTTCTTTTGCTCTTAATTGCATTCAGCCACACATTTTAGCGGAAAGGTTAAAAGGCTTGCACTACATTGACCCGGGAATTTTATGCTGGCTGATGGATTTTATACCTGTCAGGTCCCAACGTGTAAAAGTCAATGATGCTTTATCTTATCTTATCTCTTACACTGATTCACCACAGGGCAGCGTCCTCTTGCCTCTTTTATCTGTTTTATTATACAAATATGTGCCTAAGTCAACATCCAAGACGACATGTGGGCAAGTTTGCTGACGACTCTCTGTCATTGTGTGTTTTAATTTCAGATGATCAAGACCACGGCCCTGTGGTGTCAGATTTGATCAGCTAGTGTAATTCATCCTTTTAAGATATCAAGGCCGGTAAGATCGAGGAGATGATTATTGATTTTAGAAAAAAACAGGATGCCATCTCCCCTGTTGTCAGTAATGGTCAGGCTGTGGAAATTGTTGCGAAATATAAATATCTTGGGACTGTCTGACAACAAACTCAGGTTGACAATGTGTGTAAGAAAGCTCACCAACACATGTACTTTTACCGTAAACTCAGACATTTGAATGTGGACAGCACTTTTATGAAGATGTTTTACTGTAGCTTTATTGAATCTGTTCTTACTTTTTATTTTATTTGCTGGTATAGCTCTTTCAAGAAGAAAAAACAACTCCATCGTATAGTCAACGAATGTAGTAAGATTGCTGGGGCTACCTTAGTTAGCATTCCTTCCCTGCATAAGAACGGAGCCCTCAGAGTTCTCAGTTCTCAGAGTTTACATCGCTTCTATCTGGCCGCAGATTTGCGTCCAAGGGATGTAAGACAAACAGATACAAGATCTCTTTTATACCCACTGTCACCAGCTTTTAAAACACTCTCACTTGACTGTTTTTACAAGTACTATTTATTATGTTCTTATTTGTTTAATGTTTGGTTACACTTTACTTGACAGTGTCGACATAAGAGTGATATGACACTGTCATGAACATGTCATAAACAAATCATAAACGTTCATGACATAACGCTTCTGTTATTAAGTGGCATTCGGTTTTTGTCATAACAAGTTAGGATTAGGATTAGGATTAGGGTTAGGTTTAGGTTTAGAGTTAGAGTTAGGATTAGGGTTAGAGGTTAGGGTTAGGGTTAGGTTTCGTGTGTCATGACAGTGTCAAGTAACGTGTTACCTAAAGTTTACTTTATGTTTTCATGTTGTATGTTGTGTCATGCCCACTGTTTGGTGAGCCCTCATGTTGTATTGTGTCTATTTATGAATGTGCTCCCTCTGCTGGCTGCATAAAAAATTACCCCTTGTGGATAATAAAGACACCTTGAACCTTGAACACACACACACACACTCACACACACACACACACACACACAGAAAATTACAATACAAGATCAAGGCACTCACTCACACACAAACATACACACACATACACTCACACATACACACACACACACACACACACACACACACACACACACACACACACACACACAGGCTCTGACCTGACTACAGAGTCTCTGCTGAGGAGTCGTGTGCGCGAGGACAGGGCTAGTGGGCGGCCGTTCTTGAGCCAGCTGATCTGGGGCGGCGGGTTCCCCGACGTCTGGCACTCCAGGGTGACCACGCTGTTCTGCGTGGCCTGCAGCTCACGCGGGCTGCTGCTCTCACCGCTGATGGACGGGGGCACTGCAGCAGAGAGGTCAGAGGTCACACACACACACACACCACAGGAGCACAGGTCAGAACATACCAACAGAACACAGGACAGAACACAGGATAGAACATACCAACAGAACACAGGATAGAACACACCAACAGAACACAGAATGGAACATAACAACAGAACACAGCATAGAACACAGGATAGAACATACCAACAGAACACAGAATGGAACATACCATCATAATACGGGATAGAACATACCAGAGCCTTATAGATAGATCTCTCCAGAGCCCTAGACGTTACTCTGGGGAGAATAGCCCGTAATAACTGAGTCGCTTTATAATGTAGGTCGCTTTAGATAAACGCCTCAGACAAATGAATAACTATATACCGTAAGTAGTGTAGACCTGGTTTACCCATGACAGGACTTAAGTAGAGTAGACCTGGTTTACCCATGACAGGACTTAAGTAGAGTAGGCCAGTTTAGTTGGCCAGTTTACCCATGACGAAGAGGGAGTAGATCTTGCTCTCCTGTCCAGCTGGGCTCACTGCCAGACAGGTGTATGTCCCAGAGTCCTCTGGACGCAGGCTCAGTAGAGTCAGGGCGCCCCCATCTGGTGAGATACTGGTAATACAACAGCAGATAATAGAGTCTTGTCATACTGTATGTGTTTTCCTTTCCTCTGGTATATCAGGTTGGTCAGATCAAAGTTCCTTAATATACCAACTTTATCAACCGTCTCTGGTCAGATTATACAAAAACAAGTAACCCATCAAACAGCACTGACCGGGGTGTGTCCTGTGTGTTAACCTGGACATTTCCCTGATAGCCTACAGGTAAGACCTGTGCTGTGGTGACCTGAGAGGGAAACTCACCTGAGGTGTCCTGCGTCCGAGCCGTCCAGCGTGACACCGTCCTTGAGCCAGCTGACCTGCGGTGTCGGGGTTCCCATCACTCGGCACTCCAGGGTCAGCTGCTCCCCCACGGGCCCGCTCACGTCAGACGGACGCCCCGAATCCAGGATGGTGGGTGACACTGAAGGCACAAAAGAAAGAGACTAACACACTCTCAGGAGACAACACAACTCACATTAAGGCTGCACACACACAAGCATTTGTGAACCAAAAACAAAACAAGCCAGATCAGTAGGTGTGATATTGTATGTCACTGGGTTATTATTGATCAGTAGGAGTAATATTGTATGTCACTGGGTTATTATTGATCAGTAGGAGTGATATTGTATGCCACTAGGTTATTATTGATCAGTAGGAGTGATATTGTATGCCACTAGGTTATTGTTGGATGGAAAACAGTATCTCAGTGTTACCTTGCACTGATAGTGAGTAGTCTTTCTGCATCCTTCTGATCAGTGTGTGTGTGTGTGTGTGTGTGTGTGTGTGTGTGTGTGTGTGTGTGTGTATGTGTGAGAGTGTGTGTATGTGTGTGTGTGTGTGTGTGTGTGTGTGTGTGTGTGTGTGTGTGTGTGTGTGTGTGTGTGTGTGTGTGTGTGCTCTGATTACCTTGTACAGTGAGTGCATAGTCCTTCTGTGTCTGTCCCTCGTTGTTTTTGGCCACGCAGGTGTAGGTGCCGGCGTGGGAGAGCTGCAGAGGACCCAGCTCCAACCTGCTGCCCCGAACTGACCACTGCCACTGCAGACTGCTCTCTACACACACACACACATACACACACACACTCACACACACACACACACACACACACACACAATAAACAAACATTGAGCGCTTAGAACATATCCGGTATGAAGTTTAAAAATTAGTAAACTACTGGAAGTACACTGCAGGTACATTTACAATCCATGCGCTGTTTACACACACACACACACACACACACACATACACACACACACAAACACACACACACACACACACAGATACACGTACACACATACAACACACACAGTAAACATGTGTAAGATATGTCTATGAAGGTTTTAAGGTACTAACCAATGGGAGTGCCGTCTTTGAGCCATGTGACGCTGGGGACAGGAACGCCGGTGGCCTCACACAGCAGGGTGACGTGGGTACCCAGCGTCTGGGTGACGGACTCGTGGAGAGGACCCTCCAGCACTGGGGGCACTGGGGGAGGGAGTGGGCAGAGGGCACAACATCAACAGACTGGCACTGACCAGCACGGGCACAACATCAACAGACTGGCACTGACCAGCACGGGCACAACATCAACAGACTGGCACTGACCAGCATGGGCACAAAATCAACAGACTGGCACTGACCAGCATGGGCACAAAATCAACAGACTGGCACTGACCAACATGGGCACAAAATCAACAGACTGGCACTGACCAACATGGGCACAAAATCAACAGACTGGCACTGACCAACACTGGTATGACATCAACAGACTGGCACTGACCAACACTGGTACGACATCAACAGACTGGCACTGCACTGACCAACACTGGTACAACATCAACAGACTGGCACTGACCAACATGGGCACAACATCAACAGACTGGCACTGACCAACATGGGCACAACATTAACAGACTGGCACTGACCAGCATGGGCACAACATACACAGACTGGCACTGGCCAACATGGGCACAATATCAACAGACTGGTACTGACCAACATGGGCACAACATTAACAGACTGGCACTGACCAACATGGGCACAACATTAACAGACTGGTACTGACCAACATGGGCACAACATCAACAGACTGGCACCACTGACCCATAGAGCGCCAACATGGGCACAGTATCAGCAGGCTGGTGGTACTCCT
>NC_055964.1:34385849-34388349 GCF_018492685.1 Alosa sapidissima | reverse complement strand
GTCATGGTTGTCAATTAGGCAACAAAATGTGTGAATATGATTATATAAACTGAGGTTTGTTTCATATACTGTATTTAAAAATGAAAAAAGAATAGTATACATTTCAGTCAAACACAGCAGCCAAATACAACATAAAAATACAATTTTATAGACTTTACAGATTTTATAGAGTTATATCTGATTGTTTTCATGGAGCTGTAGCCTTGTTGAGGTAAGACAATACCGAAATAAAATAAAACAGTGCTTAAGACACTCTTGGCCTTTTCTCATATAGGCCTAGCCTACCCTACAAGAATAAAATAGGCCTACAAATCAATGAACTCTCTGGGCTTATTTTGTTCCAACAGTAGACCTATGCAGAAACCTACAATGCCACAAGTCTGAGTGAATATGAACAAAATCATTGGCTAATAATTTATGCATCGTTTTAGCAGCAAGGGCCAAATTATTATTTAACATTAAGGAAATCCCTTCATCAAAGGTAATGCTACTCTACAGACTACCGTTGCTGTTTAGGAATGCTATAAGTGCTTAATTTCGCGCTGGATTTCGAAAAACAAAAGCCGACCGAGTGCAAGTTGTCACATGCTTAAGTTGCAATAGATGTATGGGTAATGACGTCATTTGACAACTTTGGGCAATGAATGAATGAATTCCGTGCCACGTATAGTTTCAAAACCGGAAGTGGGATGAACGCGCTGCTTGGAACGTAAATGAGTCTGAGCGAGCAGAAAAGGTTGTGCACCGATTCATAACAAGAAAATCGATATAACGACCGGTTCATTTCAGTTTTTTTCCGATACGGGGCTTCACGTATCGATGTAGCCGTATCTTACACGTTAAAAACGGATACGGATGTGTGTGTGTGTGTGAGTGTAAATGTGTGTGTGAGTGTAAATGTGTGTGTGTGTGTGTGTGTGTGTGTGTGTGTGTGTAAATGTCTGTCTCACCTCCAGTGCTGCTCCGTCCTCCAGGATCTGGTGGTGGTCTCCGCTGAAGAGCGGTCGGCCGTCCCTGAGCCAGGAGATGGCAGGCGGCGGGTTTCCTGTGGCGTCACACCGCAGGACCACCGTGCTGTTCACCACCGCGCTCACCTCCTCCACAAACTCATCCGATTGGCTCGAGATCACCGGGGCAACTACACATACACATAACACACACAACAGATCATGTACAGGTACAGGTATCCACCCTGCTTCCTGTGAGGGGCCCTGTGAAGCAGGACATGGATCTCAGTGAGACGCCACAAGTCCCAGTGTCTGAGTGTCTGAGTGTCTGAGTGTCTGAGTGTCTGAGTGTCTGAGCGTACTGTAAATACTCTGCCCTCTGCTGTCTGGATGCTTGTAAGTTTCATCACACGTTCAGTTCACTCGGTGTGAATCTGTGCTGAGGGAATGTGCAAGTGTGTGAGACTCAGGGTGTGTGTATGTGTGTGTGTGTGTGTGTGTGTGTGTGTGTGTGTGTGTGTGTGTGTGTGTGTGTGTGTGTGGGTGTGTGTTGGCTGCTGGAGGTCTCTGCAGTGTGTGAGACTCAGGGTGTGATGGCTGCTGAAGGATCATGGGGCAGGTGTGTGATCCTCACCCAGTACTTCCAGGTCAAAGTGCATGCGGTCCTCTCCTGCCTCGTTTACCGCCTGACACGTATATTTCCCAGCATCCTCTAGCTGGACACGAGGGATCTGCAGTGTCTGACCCCCTGAGAACAGAAAATCACACAGATTACTTAACACACACACACACCTAGACATCACCCGGCCTTACCCTACCTGCCCCCTAGACATCACCCTACCTGCCCCCTAGACATCACCCCCTACCTACTCCCTCGTACTACTGTAAGTCTGGATGTTGTCGTGTGAAGCTGATGATGTCCACTTGGTTTAGCTGTAGTTTATGAGGTTATTACTTTGTCCTAATCATAATCATAACCATTAATTCTCATTCATGACAGACTGGCACTGTTTATACAAGACCTGCACAAATAACACAAAGCTTTTTAAAAACAATTTGTGATTTTCTATAGAATTTAAAAAGTAAATGTCCAACATCCGATTTAAAACCAGTTTTACCACGGTTATGCACACATCCACTACATCAACACAGTCAAAAAGCAAACCAAGGTAACAACCATTGCATTGCCATTAGACAGGCTTTTGGCTACCACTTGGATGAGAATGATAACTAAGATGGTCTTAAAAGGGCAACTTTCAATCTCCCTGATTTTCTTGCGAGTGTATCTTTGGGCAAGTGGGGCCGAAACATGTAGCACTTTTAAGGTAAAATCAAATCAAATTGTATCAGCGATTTGGACTTGCCTTATTAAGATTATCAGTCATCATTATTGAACCTATATTGTGCACCATACCCCAACAGTAGCCTATAGTGTGTCAACCTCCCCACCTAAACCACCCGGACTATCTACTCCGGTATGAACAAGACACAATTGAACACACACATGAACACACCCAATTGAACACACACGCACAAACATACAGTACACACAC
>NC_055964.1:34343349-34345849 GCF_018492685.1 Alosa sapidissima | reverse complement strand
CAAACTCGTTAGTGGGACGAGTACATAAGTAGGCTTAGTTCTAAGTTGTGTTTTAGTATTATATTTCCATTACTTTAGCTTGGGTTTTGTATTATTACCTAGAAATATGCTAACCATTCCTGCTTCAGTTCCAGACAGGTCATCATAATAAGTTATTAAAACCTTCGGGGCTAACTCCTTTCATTTCTGCTGCAGCAGGTTGTGCGCAACAGAGTAGACGGACATAAGATACAGTCTGAGGAGTTGCAGCTTTATTCAGTTACCCGCAGTTGAAACTAAACCTAGTTTCCCTCACAAACTCTGATTTGGTCGCAATACTGTAGCTTATTCCAAGCTGAGCCGTTTATGAGCGTTTAGTCCTAAATGAAAACAATTCAAACTCTCTAGCCAGTAGCCACTCACTCGCAATTCACTGACTTCAGGTTCACTTAAAGGAGCCACACATACTGTAGGGCTACTGTTATGTTGTTGACTGCCGAAGGCCTACTATTGAGGACTATTATGAGTTCTGTCCATCATTTGGTGGTAGGTAAAATTACTGCAATAAAATTATGCTTATTAAATGCTTTCCCCAAATCACTTTTCACAATTTTTTTTCAAGAGTAATATGTAAGGGATAATGGACGACATGGTGGTCTGTTCACTGAAGTTAATGGACGGTCGAGGTTGTAAAACGGCCCAGACGCGAAGCGGAGCGCAAGTGCATTAACTTCTGTGAACAGACCATCGTGGAGTCCATTATCCCGCTTATTCCACTGTTGCCACTTGCGTTGTGTTCATTTCCTGTTACAATTTAAACGTTTTAGTCGCCAAAAATGTCTTGTTTGTAGAACTACTTTCTTCCGACACATATCAACTAATTTCTCAACTTGCAGGACAAACTGCCGTTACTAGTTCTAAATGGATGGTTGCTACGGCCAAAGGCCAGTCGTTAGTTCTATCTCTCCCGTTGTCAAGTGGGCATATCCCAAGATTCTGATGAACTTTAGCTTTGAAACATTGTTATTTTACTTAGCCTGCTGTCATCCATCTAGCTAAAAGCCACTTCCGTCATATGCTACAATGTTGCCATGTTCTGAACATCTGCATTTTACAGCTCGGATGCAACGGGACAGTTCATTTAAACTTCACAACGAGTTTGGCGAATTAATATACGTGTGATACGGCCAAAAAAATTGATCTACTTCATAGGTGTGCAGATAACATACGGTTAATGGTCGTTCTAAATTACGTAGGACAATGGGAAATTCAACCAAGCAGTGGAATAATATTGGTTATCGTATCGGTATCGGCCACAACAAACCAATAAATATCGGTTATCATTATCGGCCCTAAAATTCCATATCGGTGCATCTCTATTAGAATGGGGGTGATAATAGGGGTGATAGTAAGAATAGGGGTGATAATAGGGGTGATAGTAAGAATAGGGGTGATAATAGGGGTGATAATAGGGGTGATAGTAAGAATGGGGGTGATAATAGGGGTGATAGTAAGAATGGGGGTGATAATAGGGGTGATAATAGGGGTGATAGTAAGAATAGGGGTGATAATAGGGGTGATAATAGGGGTGATAGTAAGAATGGGGGTGATAATAGGGGTGATAGTAAGAATGGGGGTGATAATAGGGGTGATAGTAAGAATAGGGGTGATAATAAGAATGGGGGTGATAATAGGGGTGATAGTAAGAATGGGGGTGATAATAGGGGTGATAATAGGGGTGATAGTAAGAATGGGGGTGATAATAGGGGTGATAATAGGGGTGATAGTAAGAATAGGGGTGATAATAGGAGTGATAATAAGAATGGGGGTGATAATAAGAATGGGGGTGATAATAGGGGTGATAGTAAGAATAGGGGTGATAATAAGAATGGGGGTGATAATAGGGGTGATAGTAAGAATGGGGGTGATAATAGGGGTGATAATAGGGGTGATAGTAAGAATGGGGGTGATAATAGGGGTGATAGTAAGAATGGGGGTGATAATAGGGGTGATAATAGGGGTGATAGTAAGAATAGGGGTGATAATAGGGGTGATAATAGGGGTGATAATAAGAATGGGGGTGATAATAGGGGTGATAGTAAGAATGGGGGTGATAATAGGGGTGATAATAGGGGTGATAGTAAGAATGGGGGTGATAATAGGGGTGATAGTAAGAATGGGGGTGATAATAGGGGTGATAGTAAGAATGGGGGTGATAATAGGGGTGATAATAGGGGTGATAATAGGGGTGATAGTAAGAATGGGGGTGATAATAGGGGTGATAATAGGGGTGATAATAGGGGTGATAATAGGGGTGATAATAAGAATGGGGGTGATAATAGGGGTGATAGTAAGAATGGGGGTGATAATAGGGGTGATAATAGGGGTGATAATAAGAATGGGGGTGATAATAGGGGTGATAGTAAGAATGGGGGTGATAATAGGGGTGATAATAGGGGTGATAATAGGGGTGATAGTAAGAATGGGGGTGATAATAGGGGTGATAATAGGGGTGATAGTA
>NC_055964.1:34333349-34338349 GCF_018492685.1 Alosa sapidissima | reverse complement strand
CCAGCACCCTCATCCAGAATAGGTGAAAGTACCAATGCAGGAAAGTCATCAAACACGTGGCCGCACCATTCCTGAGCAATACTCCTTCATTAATGTCCGTTCACCCGTGTTGCATGTAGTGCGCCACTTATCCAGGAGTTGTGTGGCCACACGAAGAGACCTTAGTCCAATGGAGGCAGCAAACCTCCTAGCGTTCCGAAAGTCTGACCCTGCCAGGTCTACTACATCCTTCAATGTCACAATCCTTGAATCAAGAAACCTCCTCCGGAGTGAAGGGAAATCGGATGAGGAAATGTCCATTCTTGCGCCGCCAACCACAGGTTCTTGTAGAAGCCAGTGTAAAGAGGTTTTGCCCCCTGGCTTTGAACATTAAACATGCCCCAAATCTTAAAAAGAGTGCGGTAGACGGGAGGCAACCTAGAACCATCAACCCCATGTGGCAAAAAGAGTGACTTATCAAGCCCCAGCCCCCCACAAGTTCTTAAAATTGTGCAGCTCAGAAGTTTCCAAGCAACAACTGTGGGTCCAGTAAGGAGCTTTTTCACAAACTGCAACCTAAAAGCAGCAGTTCTGCTATGGAAATGTATAAGACCATGTCCCCCCTCTTCCTTTGGCAAAAACAAAACTGACTGTGGAACCCAGTGTAACTTATCCCAGAAAAAGTTCCCTACAACAGACTGCAACTTGTTCAGAAGGTCTGGTGGAGGATCCACACAGGCCAGACGATGCCAAAAGGATGAGGCCACCAGGTTGTTTATAATGAGTACCCGCCCCCTGTAAGACATCTTAGGCAGGAGCCACTTCCACCTTTCAAGCCGCCCAGTAATACTTTCCACTGCCCCCTCCCAGTTTTTCTGCAAAACTTTGTCATCCCCCAGAAAAACACCCAAATACTTAAAACCATCTTTCTTCCAAACTAACCCATCAGGGAGCCCTGGCACCCCTTCCCCCCACTGTCCAAGCAATAGAGCCTCGCTTTTAGCCCAGTTAACTCTAGCTGATGAAACTGACCCGAAATCTCTTAAAATGTTAACAATTACCTCTATATCCCCTCTCCCCGCTAATTAAAAGGACTATGTCATCGGCATAGGCAGACAGACAAACAGGAAAGGAGAAGCCAGGTATAGACAGACCATTTAATGCCCCTCTTAACCTACGTAAAAGAGGCTCTATTGCTATAGAATACAGCATTCCAGACAAAGAGCAGCTCTGTCTTACACCTCTGCCAACCTTGAAGGGAGCACTTAACCCACCATTGACTTTGAGTATACTCTCTACATCTCTGTAAAGAACCCTGATCTTTCTTACAAAGCCTTCACTGAATCCAAAGGCAAGTAAAGTGTCCCACAGGTACCTAAGCTTTTTCTTGATCTAGCGAAACCAACCCCACATCAATTCCAAGAAGTTTGGAAACATGTATGATGTCACGAATCAAAGCCACATTATCAAAAATAGACCTACTGGGAACACAATATGTTTGGTCCGGATGGATGACCTGGTCCATTACCTTGGAAAGCCTGTTGGCCAAAACTTTTGACAGCAATTTGTAGTCGCTACACAAGAGTGACACGGGTCTCCAACACCTAATATCAGTAAGATCGCCTTTTTTAGGGAGAAGTGTGAGGACTGCCCTACGACAGCTCACTGGCAGGAGCCCCCCAGCAAGACTGTCGTTGAGCACGGCAAGCAAGTCCTCACCTATCTCCGACCAAAAAGACTTATACAATTCTGCAGGAATGCCATCTAGGCCCGGAGCTTTACCACACTCCCAAACCCTGAAGGGCTCTTTCCAGTTCCTCCAGTGTCAGGGCAGCGTCAAGCTCGGCAAAGGACTCAATTGAAATTTGAGGCAGATCTCTTACAAAAAGGCTGTCAGACTCTCCGTCCCTTAGTTCGCTCTTGTATAGGTCCTGATAGAACCGAACAGCTCTATTCCGAATCTCACGATCACCAGTCAATAAAGCGTCAGATTCAGATTTTAAAGAGTGGATCAATCTTTTCTGTCCATTTTTCTTCTCCAGACTAAAAAAGAACTTTGAAGGAACATCCATCTGATCCACACTTCGAAAACGTGAACGGACCAATGCACCCTTAGCATTAATTCCTATTAACTCAGCTAATGCATTCTTTTTTTCTGCCAGATTCTCAATTTCATCATGAGTCCCAGTAGAGTAGGCCAAATTTTGAATTTCCTTTAACTCTTCTTCCAAGATCTCAATAGACCGGGTTCTGTCTCTTGTGATGTTTTGAGTATACTGTGTTACATAATTGTTGGATTTGTATTTTACCATAATCCCACCATTGTTGCAAAGAAGCAAAAGAAACTTTACTTTCTCTGAAACCAGCCCAAAATGTTTTAAAAACATCATTAAAATATTTATTGTGAGTAAGTGATGTATTGAAGTGCCAGTAAGCACTTTTAGGCTTCACAGAGTTCAACGTGACCCCACACAAAACCAACCCATGATCAGAAAATGCCACAGGGGTTATCTCACAATTCCCAAAAATATTAAGATGGTGCCTAAATGTATAAAACCTATCAAGCCTGGCCATGGAAATCATGCTACCATGAGCATGAGTCCAGGTATATTGCCTGTGTTCTTTATGAAAAGCTCTCCACACATCACTTAGATCATGCATGTGTATACATTGGCTACGTTTTTTACGTGAAAGCATATGTGGCTCGCATGATTCCTGTCTATGTCATGTTCTGTGCAATTCACTCATACTCATTACCACTACACCCAGCTATAGTAGTAGACAACTTGTCAAGGAAGGACACTCTATCCGTTACATTTGTAGGGGCATATACACAAATGAAAGTGAAAACATGATTTTCAACCAAAACCCTGACTTTAAAAAGTCTACCTTGTATAACCTCCACAAATTCATGGGAAGTTGGAGTAAAACCCCTTTGCAAATAAGATCGCAACACCACCACTGACGGAAGTGTTATGGCTTAAAAAAGAGAGCCCATCCCACTCTAATGCCCAATCAGCTTCGTTCGCGGTATCGCTATGCGTCTCCTGCAGTAAGACAACATCTAGGCGCTTTAAACGGAACAGTTCATAAAGTGCCGCCCTCTTCACTGGGTCTCTTGCCCCGTTAATGTTCAGGGAAGCCATATGAACCACACCCATGAATAAAGGCAAAAAGAAAAAAGGAAACTTATGCATATACCTAAACATTGTAAAATTGCACTTATTTACCGGTGTCACCCAAAAGAACATTCAACTTCGTGATGAACTTTTTCAAGCGGTAACACTCTTGCCTTGTGACAAGACCTTTGGAAATGAACAATTTTGCTTTGGTCATAAATTGCTCTACATCAGGGAAATATACAAGACCTTTGGAAATGAACAATTTTGCTTTGGTCATAAATTGCTCTACATCAGGGAAATATTTATCAATCTGAAGTTTCTTAACATGCTTTGTCTGAGACAGAAATTTTTTAACGTCATCCACAGTAGGCCTATATGACTGAGAAGCAAAACCACTCAAACGCATACTGCAACTGATACTGCAGTCAGAATCAAACTCGCTTTCTGATTCATTCATCACTTCATTTTGACCTTTAGCGTTAGTAAGAACCTTCGCAGTTTTAGTTTTAGCAGATTCATGTGTCTGACTTCGTCTCCTCTTATTTAATCGGGGTCGGGGAATTT
Organism: Alosa sapidissima; assembly: GCF_018492685.1. Taxonomy (NCBI): domain Eukaryota; kingdom Metazoa; phylum Chordata; class Actinopteri; order Clupeiformes; family Clupeidae; genus Alosa; species Alosa sapidissima. Next base: position 34,334,684 of record NC_055964.1, on the reverse strand, counting down.
TAAACGTTGGGCCTACTTCCTCCGCCTCCATTTGGGAACTTTCGTCTTCCGCATCATTATCATCAGTTTGATCCGCAGCTAATGCGCTGTTTTGGGGGGTAATATTATCGTTGCCACTAGGAACGTCAGGTTCAATTTGGCCATTATTTTTCCCTGCCAACTCTGCAGGACTGTTATGCGGCTGGGTAGCCTCTAGTGGAGGCACCGTGCCCTCTCCCTCTGCTTGGCAACCCCCTGCAACCTCCCCTCCACTAGGAGAGTCAATACTATCAGGGGATTCTTCAACTGATTTGTTACTAGTGTTATCCTGCCCAGGTCCACCGGTAGTGGACTCATCTCTTTTTTCGGGACAGGCCCCTCACCAGATGTCCAGTTTGACCACAACCAAAACACTTCATTAAACAAGAGGAGACGTAGATAGGTTAACTAAACCCGTCCACCGTCACATTTAAAGTGAGATCCAAGTCGCTATTGTTGTTCAACATCATGTACACAAAACGTCTAAAAGACACAACATGTTTGAGCAATGGGGAATTGGTCGATATTGCTATCTTCCTAATGGGTGACACCAGTTTGCCATAGCGGGAGAGAGTTTCTTTAAGAACATCGTCCTTAATGAATGGCGGGACATTAGAAAGGATCACTTTCTTAGAGGGGGATGATGGAGGAAAAACTGTGGTGAAAGTGCCGTCGATTACAACACCACGTTCAACGACAGCGTTAACCAGGTCTACCGAAGCCAAAAACAAAACAACCGCACTGTTCATTCGTGCAGCAGAAACTATTTTATCGTGGCCAATGATTTCCCCTATAGCTAAGCTACAATCTTCGATGCTGGCGTTGGCTGTAATTTTAATGCCATGTCGCCGCGTTAAAGATTCAAACGTCTCTTCACCTGAGGCTGCCATGCTCCCAGCACAGCAACAGTGCCTCGGTAAGAGAAGAAATGACCAAACCCCACCAACACACCTACGTTGTACCAACACCCTCAACAAACACAATAAACATAACAAAGAAGAGAAAGAAAGAGAAAAGAAAAAAGAAAAGGATCAGAGTAGCTGCACAGCGGCCACAACACAGCACTCACTCACACAGCACTCACACACACAGCACTCACTCACACAGCACTCACACACACAGCACTCACACACACAGCACTCACACAGCACTCACACACAGCACTCACACACACAGCACTCACTCACACAGCACTCACTCACACGCTCAAGCTCCACGTACTCGCTCGCATGCGCACAGAGAGAGAGAAAGAGAGAGAGAGAGAGAGAGAAAGAGAGAGGAGGGAGAGAAAGAGAGAGAGAAGGAGGGAGAGAAAGA